>NC_081409.1:105522374-105831124 GCF_030272615.1 Cryptomeria japonica | reverse complement strand
AAACGTTGATGCAAACAAACACACACAATCAAAACCAAAAGCGAACTAAATTATTAATGAAAATATTTTTAAATTTTTAAAAACAAGAAAGAGTACTTGCACTAGAGAAATAGTTAAATAGAAGTTCTTGTGAATATAAAATTTTATTCAAAAATGTGTTAAAATATAACAATGACATCAAAAGATATAGATTTAAATAAAAATATGATTGATGCAAGATGACAAGACTTGTTTGAACTGTAGCTTTTAATACCAACAAAAACATCATCTAAGGGAAAAATAAGTAGTAAGGTAAGGAAAAAAGAGGTACAAGCATATAACATGTTTATGAATCTAGATAAGAAAATATAGCACATGCTTAATAAAAATAGAGTAAACTAAATATAAATAAATAAAACTTCAGATAAATCCCATATTATGCGCTAGAAAAATATTAAAGGTGAACAAGGTATATTGTAAAATAAATAACACTCATGTCAAATTCAAATGGTAGATACTCAACAAAAGTTTAACATGTGAAGTCATAAAAAATTTATCTCTTCTTGAAAAAAGAAAAATCATCTTTTGAGGCAATATTGCTACAAATATTTTCAACTAATTCTAGATCACTTGTGTAAATTGGCTAGGTGAGAAATGCATGTTGTTAACAAATATAGCATGTGATTTGAGCACGCTTTCAATATATGAATCAAACACATTATGATTCAAAGGTCACGAAAGCATGACATTGAATAGTTGTAGATGGAGAAAATTGAATCTGAAATCTTATGGGAGAAGATCTAGATGATTCAACATCAAACAATGAAGTTTTCCTACAAATCACACACATGCAAACCAAAAAAATCTAAACTCATACACATGCATGCTATGACAAAACTACTCCGTTGCACTCCTTAAATCAAGGTCTTGTGTAACTAAAATGGCTCTTAGAATCACACACAAGAAGCTATGATTTATTGGAGATTTAAAATGCAAATCAAAATAGGCAGTGAAAATGAAGAAAGCTTGAGAAATGCAAGAGCACAAAAATAAGCTAATTGCTAAGTTGCTAGATAGCCTCAAATGAGAGAGGGGGTTGGGTTTTGATAGATATCCTTAGGGTGGATCCAAGTTGTAGGATGAATTTGGGATAAAATATTGGTTTGGAGGTGTAAGTGTTTATCCCATATTCACTAGGTGAGTGAAATAGGTGGGAATGAAACAAGATAAATAGAGGATGGATTGGGTATGCAGGAGATTCAGAAAATGGTTTTAATAATATAATTTATTAATGGATTAAATGAGGAAAAATTTAATATGAATATTAAGAGATAATGAAGAATAATGAGATAGTTATATTATGATATGAATATTATAATATAATAAAAATTAGAATCATAAGAAATAAATAATAAGAATATTTTATAATGGGATCCACCTGATAATGGGAAAAATTTAGTTTAATTAGGAGGACATTTTAATGGAAATTTTTATGTGTCTACATTTGAATAACAATAGACACAATTATTTAGACCCGTTCATGGGTTCCCTAGGGATAATTCTGTGAGTGGTACTTTAGATGCGGATGTTGTGACATGGCCAAATTCGGAGAGGGGTTGGGTGAAAATTAATTTTGATGGGGCCTGAAAAGGGAATCCGGGCACTTCAGGTGTGGGGTGTGTGGCCTGTGACAACGAGGGGAAGATCCTTTTCACATGAGCAAGAAGATTACAAGATGAAACCAATAATGAGGCGGAGGCTCAAGCAGCCTTATTAGCAGCTGACTTGGCAGTGAACATGAAGGCATCGAAGGTCCACTTGGAAGGGGATTCCCAAGTGGTGATCAATGCCTTGATCAAAGGCGATACCCCGTGTTGAAAGCTAAACAAATTTATACATATAACTTGTGAAAAGTTAAAAACATTCCAAGATTTTTGTATTTCCCATGTGAAAAGAGGCGGGAATGTCATAGATGATGGGCTCTCAAATGTGGCATGCGATATTTCTAAAGGGGAGGTGAGGTGGTGAGATTGCCATGAATGCATCGTGCGATGGAATTAAGATACCTTGCCAAGAATGTACTCCTGTGAATTCGAAGTGTGCGTCCTTAGGCCAACTTTTTATCCAATGTTGTAGTCTGGTTTGAGTTAAGGAGCATTTAATGTGGAATGCTCTATGAAATGGTGGTGGTTGTGAAACGCACCTACTTAATTTCTTTTTTTGGTACCATTGAGAATTCAATAAGGTTTGTCTGTGAGTTGGTGGTGAAGGTTACAGGGTTTTTTGCAGAGTTCGACGGATGTTTTGTAGAGTCTTTCCTATGGACGCCTAGAATGGAAGCCAATTTTACTCTGATGTCTTCAAAGTTGATGCCAACCTTTCGGGGTCCTGACCCGGGGAGGATGCTAGAGAAATGTTCCTGGCAAATGACCTGCTTTTCTTGAGAGCGGTTCAGTTGGTGTTGGGAGAGGAAGTGGTGGTCATAGGTCATAGGTATCGATGTAGAGTTGATATTTACTCTCTAATTATGGCTTGGGGACTGGACCTGGGATACGAGTGTGTGGAAGTCAGGATGGTATTGAGGATGATCATTCTGCAGGCTTACCTGTTAAATTTGGAGTCATTATTGGAGTGGGCTGTTCCGAGTTGGGGATTCAACCTTTTTGAAGGAATTTGAGAAAATAATACTGAGTTATGGGTGAGGCACTCCCAAATTTCTTTTCTTCGTAGCTGAGAGGTCAAAGCTCGGTTTAGGGATGATGCACGACGTGGTTGGGAAGGCCTGGTGGTTTATGTGTAGATTATGTAGGTTGAAGAAATCATCTGATAGGCGAGTGTGGAGGTGAGGCTGGTTGATGAGACGAGAGGCAGGAAGCCGATCACTAGACGACTCTCGGTGGAGCTGGCAAGACAGGTTGAACAAGGTGGTGCGATTGGTGGCTCTAGTGGGGTGGCAGGTGCTTCGAGCTCTCAAACACCTGCAGATGATTAAACAATGGTAGATCAATGGTACCTCTTGGTACATTTTCTGTTTCGCCAAAGCCTCTGTTAATATTTTTTGTTTTCTAATAAACTATTTATGCCATTGAGGCACGATGTATCGAAACATTTTTTGACAGTGGGGTGGGGTAGGGTTTGACGTCTTTGCTTATGCTTAGACCGGTTTTGGATGGGTGGTTTTTTTCCAGATGGTGGTTTGGTTGTATGGTGGTTTACTATGTACTTCAATTTCCTAATTCATAAAAACAAAAAAAAAATTGCCGATAAAAAAAATAAGACAATTATTTAGGCTCTATGAGTGGTCCTTGTAGTTCTATGTAAAAACAATATAAATACTATAACTTGAACTACTATGTAAACCCATAGTTTAAAAATGTTAGATGATATAATTGTTGGAGTAATTAAGACATTATCTAACTATTCAATTTATTAGATCCTTTAATTACTTTATTCACTTAAGCTAAACTTAGGTGCTTTTATATTTTATTATAAAATGCTAATAATAGATTAAGTTCACTTAGTTGAACTAATCTTTAGTTCTTTGAGCTGATTTTAGTTTTTTAATTTTAGATTAGGTTTCTCTTGCTTTCTCTAAAGCAAGTCTTTCATTCTTTGTAATCTATCCAATTCATTCACAAGTTAATCAAATTATTAGGTTCATCTTCAGATCAATTCTCTCTCATGCATAGCATCAATCATGTGGCTTTTTCTCTTTAGATGTGATAGGTGTTTTGCTTGTAGATGATTCATGGGTTTGTGGAGTTGAACAAATAACTCCAACATAGTATTAGAGAATGGATCTTTTAAGTTCTTATCCAATTTCTGAGAAATCCAGTCTTGAAGAGAAAAAAAATGCTCATCTTAGACAAAAATAATTTTTGGGTTCTCTTCACAACCACAATAAATTATTTGGGCTTCTCTCAATTTACCAAGATCCATTATAGTTTGTGAGAATATATATATATTTTTTTAAAGTAGCACTAAAAAGCCAAAAATAAAGATTCGGCATAATTTTTTCTTATAATTTTTTTGAAAAAAAAGGTTCCTAGGCTGGGTTCTTCACCTCAAAACACTATTTGGGTATCTGTTGAATTTTGTAGGAAGTGAGTAAAATTTCCAAAAATCAAATTGCAAGGGTCGTATTGCTAGTTGTCAGATGGCTAAATTTAGCTTATTCTTCTTTTTGCCATAACTTTTGCATGCAGTGTCAAAATTGGGCAAACAAGATATCATTAGAAAGCTGACTCCAAGCACTTTCTACTAATCATGGTCTCATCATCAGATTCAAATCCAAATTTTGGCTTCACTCAGTCAAATTCATATCTTTTACTTCTAATTTTGACCTCATAAATTTTCTCTAGTATCTTCAATTTTTGTAGTTAAGGGAAGATGATTCAGATCTCTTTAGATCCATACATGATTTTTTTGTAGAATTCATCCTAGGTATACTTTATTCAAGTTTTTGTGTTTTCACTATCTAGTCAATTACTTAAATATTTTGGTACTTGGAATAGAACTTTTTTGTTGGAGAGGGTATCTACTGTAGACACCTAAAAAATGTCTCATTAATTCTACACTAATTATTCGTCTATTTAATTAAGTAATCCTTTAATTATTTGATTAAATTGACTATTTCTTCTAATCATCACCCTTCAAGACTTCTAATTATTCTATTTCTATTCTCAAATCATTTTAATCAGTTAACCGTATCTCAATTATTAATTAAATATCAATTATTTAATTAATTGCAACCTTTTCATTAGTTAAATAATCTATTATTTAATTAATTCTATCTCCTAAGTTTAAATAATTTCATTTAAATTATTAATTAACTTATTCTTCCAATTCCCCAAATTATAATTTCAATTAATTCCATCCAATTTCATTTCATATCTCCCAAATTCGAATTTCAATTAATTTCATCAAATTTTATCTAATTTCATATTTTCAAATTCACATTTCCCCAAATTTGAATTTCAGTTAATTTCATGTACATTTCAGCATTCGAATGACCAAATTCAAATCCAAATTGAAAATGAAAATCAAATTCAATTTCAAATTCCTACAACACATGCTAAAATCATAACTAATTGATCAAATCAATTAACTCATCAATCATTCTTTTTAACTCAAAATCAATTCAGTCTTCTAATCAATCAATTCAGTTCACTAATCAATCAAGTGAGTTGACTAATCAATCTATTTAGTTCACTCTTCAATCAATCCAGTTCACTCCTCAATCAATTCAGTTAACAAATCAATCAATTGAGTTCACTGATCAATCAATTTCAGTTGTCTATCAATCAACGCTTGAGTTCTATTTCTCACCCTCTTTGTGTTGAAAATCTATAAATTCAACCTCTCTTTTCAATTCAATCTATCTTTTTAGAATCATAGTCTTCAAAACATTTGTATGCAGGAAATTGGTGCAATACCTAAGAGCCACCAACCACTCAAATTAGAGAAGCACAATGGAAGAAAAGATGCAAAATGAGGGAGTTATTATTTGAATTCATTCTTTATTTCGTATTGATTTTCTTTGATCATGTTTGATGTTTGTTAATTAGTTGAGAATTGGTGATTCATTCTTATTTGCTAATTAGCTTAATACATTCATGACATTTAGACATAGAAACAAATGGTGAACCTGATGTGAATTTACTCTAACCTTCATTCTTTTGTTTTGACAAAACTTTTAGATCTATACGTGTGCAGGAAACTGGATATCGCAATTGCATACGCAGAAATTCATAATTTCCAATAACGTATCACAATTGCTATGGCATCATATTGCAATTGACTAGACATCATATTGCAATTTCTTAAATAGATCGCAATTTCTCTAAAGGATTACAAATTCAAAAAAAATTGTGTCATTTTTGAATGATTTTGTCTTGCGCATCTAACCCTGAAATTTTGTCGAATTCTAGAAAAGTTGATTTCTGCATATAAAATGTATCTAATCCAATGGCAGGAAAGGTAACATTCTGAATTTTAGATGCAAGAAAGGCAAAGCAGAATAGGAGACAACAAAAGACTTATCAAAGACTTCTAAAGGTTGAAAGGGAGTTACGTGAGATTGAAGAAAAAGAGGAGATCGCTCAGTATCACAGAACCATCCATCGCTTTTTAACCAAATATAAATTCTTTGACAAAATTGATGTGTTGGCTCACGTAGTGTGGAACAATATCATTGCAGAATAACTCTTCTATCTTCTATCTTTTTCTTATGTTTTTCTATTAAAAGTTCAAAAAATTCAAAAAAGAAAAAGAAAAAAAGAAGAAGTCGCAATTGCTATCACATCATATTGCAATTGATCAATCATCATGTTGCAATTGCTTACACAGTAATTCGCAATTGATGGCTTATCATATCGCATTTGATATGATATCAGTTCACATTTGATTAGCAGTTTAGTCATATTTGATAGATTCAGTTTTTTTATTTTCTATTCTGTTGCAGTCCTGGTTTTTACTAGGATATCTTTCTATCTATGAAAAGACAAAACTCTGTAACCTGAAAATTAGGCTGGATAGCTCACCGTGTGTTGACTAACATTATTATTTTTCTACAGGAGTAGCCTAGAAACACTTCTTTTTGGTGCTTTAATAAAAAAACAAAACAAATTTCATCATTGCTATGCTGGTTAAAATGAACACTATGTCTGTGTGGAGCAACATCTCCACTTAGAATAGAAAATCATTGCAATGGTAAAAAAATAACTTTGTTTTTTGTGTCTTCGAGGAGATAGGTATTATGCTCTCCCCTCCAATGGGTGATCAGAAAACCAGACTCTCTTCCTTCATGCCCTCCTTTATTTTTTGCAAATAAATTCTTTAGAAGGCCTACCCTCTCGAGTTGCCCTTAGGGCGTCATTAAGGCTGGTGAGAGGGGAATGACCTAAGTGGCCAACGACTAAAGCCAAGTAATCCAAGTCACTATAATCAAATGTGTATGTGATGAAAATTATGTGCGACGAGTGTTACATGTTTTCACAATGACTTTATGCCTCCCTCAGTGCCTATATGGTGCATTAAAATCTATAGAGCGTAACCTCTATAGACTGGGAGACCTCCCTCAATGGAGTGTAAAACACTGCTGATTGTGACCACTCGAACAGAACCCTATCTAAACACCATAGAAATTAGAAGCCAAGCTGAGTTAGTAACCAGACACTTGTTTTATCCTAGTGCAAGGGTGGGGAAGAATCTGCCCCCAAGACACTCACCATAAATCTCCCAGGATAACAGACCAATTGAGGAGAAATCTTCTTTGATCTAATTTCTAGAAAAAGGTAAAAAAATGGGTACACCCTAGGGTGTGACACAACTATTTGAGTTGACGGAGTATCAAGATGTGGGCTGTGATAATACTTGTGACCTTTTGACATTAGGAGAGTCTGTCAAATATCGAATAGCCCAAATACAACGAAAACAAAATGAGGTCTTGAAAAAGATTCCAACATTCATGGAAATCTAAAAAACTTTCCTAAACAAGTATTCTTTTCATGGTTTTATTCTTTTTGATGTGACTGCTATGCCCTTTGCTATACTTCAACAAATTCAAAACATTTCAAGATACAAGTCAAAACAAAGTCAAAAGTTTCAGTGTTCAACAAGATCAAAACTTCAACAAGAAAAACAAGTGCCAACAACAAAACCAATGTCAGAACCAAACCTTTTGGACAAATTCAAAATTGATGAAAATATTACTTTCAAGTGATCATAGGTCCTAGGTATTCAATTCATGTAGAAATTCCATTAGAATCATTACACAAAGTCCTCACACAAATCATTTCACCAAAGTACCTTAAATCAGTGTCGCGTCAGATTATAGGAATCATATCTAAGTCCATGGGTATTAGAGGAGATAGAGAATTCCCATTGGAACAACCAAATCTTGGACCAAACACTGACCAATTACAAATAATTGATAGTTTAGATAACCTTGCTTGGGAATTAAGAGTCAATCGTGCCCAATATGATACAGTTGAGGCCGTCATAGATGATGAAATCTGAAAGTCTATTCACCTTGATGAGAAACTAAGGAAAAAGATACAAAGAGTAGCTCAAAAAGAAGCCATCAGACAATTGGTAGAGAAGACCATAGCAACATTCCTCAAATTGTGTTAGAAAAAGAAAAAGTGTCCATCATTTTAGTTATCATTCATTCATTCTTAGAGTCTGCATTGTCTGCATAGTAACCTTCAATGCATGGGTCTAAAAGGAAATGACCAATTCCCATTTGAACAACCAAGTCTTGGGGAAAACAACATTCAATTAGAAATAATTGACGGTTTAAATACCCTTGCTGAAGAATTGATAATTGATTAAAACCAATACAACATAGTCCAAGTTGTCATAGATGAAGAATTTCAAAAATCAGTACAGATAGACATAGACATAGAAAACCAAATTAAAGAAGAGGTAGAATTTAAAGCTTTCCGACAATACGCTGAAAATCTCATGTCCGAATTTCAAAATCCTAGATAGCAAGTCATCATCATAGATCATGTTGTCTGCATTGTAGGGTGTCATAGAAACATATTTAGTTACATTTAACCAAGTCTTGCATACACATCTTAGAGAGTCAAGATCACTTCGAAGCAATATTCATGCCATTAATGCATGCTCAAAAGGCAAAAAATCAAATGGATCCTAATAATGACCCCTTGGTCAACCCTACATGGAATATGGATCTATCCACACAACAACAAACACAAGGTTACACACCCCCAATGATGTCAACAAACCTAAACAAGATGCCTTCCCTTGATGAAATACGATATAATTTGACAAAGGAAGAGCTCGAAGCAACCCAACAAGATCCCGCAACATTCATGATTCTCAAAGCTCTTATTAATACTGACATAGATAGATATCTCGCTCTCTTAGTATAAAATGGGGCCAAACTACCACCAGGGGTAGATATTTCAATAATACTGCCACAAGGTATGACATTAAACCAAAATATACCTTAAATACCCGTTACAACGCATACACAAGCAATAATTGCTACAACAACACAAGGTATATCTCAAAATGTAAACATGGCTACAATCTCAATACAGTCAACAATGACACCACCAAGTTGCAATCTTACAACATGGGCAACACCAAATATGACGCTGCAAGCTCCAGTATCTCACACCACTACCTTGGCAAATATAACTTGACCAGCAGTTTTGGTTGGTTCCACCTACAATAGTCAGAATATGAATCCAGGGACAACAAGCTTGGCTCAGCCAAACACTACTCCGCAATTTACGTACTTCACACCACCTGCTGGGACTTATGGTACACAGTTACCCGGTTTATCTAAATTTCAACAAGCTCAAAGATACTCAAATACTATTCCTTTTGTAGGGAACATTCATCAGGCCAACATACCAATAACCCAAATAGAACTTCTGACTCAACAAATGGAGAACCTACAAAAGCAAATGGCCAGCATACAAGCAGGGAATGATAAAAAGAGCTATACCATGGAAGATCTCTTTCCTTATCCTTTTGACAAAAAACTATACATACCACCTTTTCCCCCACATTTAGAAACACCGAAATTTGACAAATATAGAGGGAAAGGAGATCCTCGAGATCATATAAGAGAATTATTCATGACATGCATTGAAGTAGCTCACAATGGTACATAATTGATGAGATTATTTTCAAAGAGCCTAGGAGGGACAACACTAGAATGGTTTTCACACCTTCTGTCAAAAATTACTTCATGGGGAGAATTAGCTAAGTTATTTATATCCAACTTTGCCTTCAACATAGATAATCTGATCACATTAATGGATTTGTGTGCAACAAAACAAAAAGAAGGTGAGACTTTCGCTACATTCTTACAAAGATGGAGAGGCCTATATCGTAGATGGCTCAGTCACATCCTTGAAGCAGAACAAGTAGACATCTTTAATGAAAATCTTGTGCCTCTGATTAAATATCCATTAAAAATGCAATGCCTAAATAATTTCAAAGACATAACATAAAAAGGCATCAAATGTGAGAAAGGCCTATTAGAACAAGGGATATTGAAACACCAAAAGGATAGTGGACCAACCACCAGCACAAGCAATGAAAAATCAAAATTTTGGTCTAGAAACAAAAATGTCACAAACGACGGAGTTTTTGACGCACGTATTGTGAATGGAGCTCAACCAACAATATCTTTACAAGGACCAACTGATAAGAACCAGTCTTAGACAAATGACACCAATGTACTATAGTCAAATAATCCAAGGCCTCCAAGGATAGTTGCACCTAGAAGGAACTTCACACCCCTTGGAGAACCTATTGAATCAACACTAAAGAAGTTGATACAGAGCAATGCCATAACTTTACCTGAAGCTAGGCCATATGAACCAGGTCCATTTAAGCCTGCTTGGTGGAATGACAATGACTTCTATGAAAAGCATCGTAATAAGGGTCACAAGACAACAACCTGCTACAAATTGAAAAACCTCATCCAAGATCTCATAGATCAAGGTGACATTACAGTGGATAATAAAGCACCAAATATAAATCATACCATTTTCAAAGATTTTTTTTGTCAAACATGACAAAGGAAAGGCTTCTAGTTCTAATGCACAAGGCAATACTGCCAATTATACCAATGCAACATTTGACTATGTCATTAACACACTAAGTGAAGGACTTGAAATGGTAGCTACAATCACCGTAAATCCTAAAAGCAAAGATTGTGTCGTCATTACAAGAAGATCGAAAGTCACATTACAAGGAGTACCTCTGAACCAACCTTCAATAGCTAGAAACTATAATATGGTGGATCAATTGAAGAGAACTCCAACCCAAATTTTATTATTTGAGTTGTTGCGCATATCACCAACCCATAAAGCAGTCCTGGATAAAGCTTTACAAGATTCAGTTGTTGCAAGGGACATTGATGGGGACACATTTCAATCAATGGTGGGAAACTTATCAGCTTCAAAGGTCAGATTCACTGAACAGGATGTTCCTACAAACCGACTCATGCATAATGATCCGTTGAACTTAGAAGCTTTCATTGACCGAAAAAAGGTTCATAGAGTATTAATAAATGGTGGTGCGGCCCTCAACATATGCACTCTACATTTGATCAAAGCTCTGGGATATTCTAAACATTATATCGACTCTACTAAGAGAATTAATATAAAAGCCTACAACGATGAGGAATGCCCTTCCAAAGGTATGGTGACTTTATCGGTACAAGTGGGACCAACTACAACAAATATCGCCTTTCAAGTACTAGACAAAGAATTGGGGTACAATATGTTGTTAGGTCACCCATGGATACATACAATGCAAGCAGTACCATCAACTTTTCACCAATGTGTAAAGTTCCCATACAATGGTATAGAGATCACTGTCCATGGTGACCCGAACCCTTTCCAACATTGTAATCATTTAAGGGAAAGCTCAGACAATCAAGTACCAAACAATCAAGAAGCTCCTATTCACCTATAAATGGAATCATTATCAATTAAAGAAATAGATAAAAATACACCAACTACATCTTCTTTGCATAATAAAGAAGTTGGTTGTCGAGAATATTCCATTTCGAGCACATCAGACAATAAATAATCATCATTTTCTCCTAGATCCTTTGGGAAGCCTCAGAACACAACAATGAAGCAAGATAAAGGAAAAGAAATAGTAAAATATTTAGATTCTTAGATTCTTTCATTAGATGGGGACATCTACAAGAAGAATCTCTAAATGAAGATATTAATCACTAGATATATAGAGAGGAGGATGACATGGTTGTACCCACAATACCTTGGTTATTATCAATACTTTTTCCAAGAGAAACAACTTCAACACCTCCATTTGAATCAGATGAAGCAAGACTACAAAGACTAAAACCAGGCTTAAGAGGGGTATCCACAATACAAAGGAGATTCACTCAAATTCAGTTACCAGAACAAGAGAAGATAAGTGATATAGAATCAGAAGGTGAAACATACATAAAAAGCATCACAAATTCTCATGAATATGAATTTCCATCTGACAACAAAGACAACCCGTCACCAATATATGATGAAGAAACAACAAATCATAATCAAGTATACATGATATCTGGATCCTCTAAAAAGATGAGACAAAGACTTGCTCCTCATACATCCATGCCTGATTGACTGGGGGCAAGAAGGAGAGCCACAAATAGATTGGTTCCAAAATGACAAAGCTATAGCAGAATTCTTCGGTGTAAGGGATGGATTCCCTTATAATGATCACAAAGCTGGCTATGCAGTAGATCTAGATAGAACTACATATTTTGGAGAAGCAAGCTCTTCTCTTAATCATGATAGTGATGATAAAGATAAACACATAATAGCTGCCCTACCTATTGGTAAAGAACGGTCAACATTATTGGTAGAAGAAAATGAGGAAATTAACATCGACGATGCTGAGAAGGTTCATAACATTCACTTGGCAAAATCCCTTGACCCAATGGAAAAAGATAAATTTATCAAATTCTTTAAGACCCATCAATTTTGCATGGTCTTATGTAGATATGCCTGGATTAGACCCAGAATTAGTCTTACATCACTTGCCTTTACTTCCAGAGGTAAAACCATACAAACAAAAGCTCAAGAAAACACTCACATAGCCTTGTTAGTCAAAATTGAGTTACAAAAATTGTTAGATGTGGGTTTCATCAAAACTATAGACTATGCTGAATTGATTTCAAATCTAGTCCCAATATCCAAGCATATTAGAGGTAACAGGATTTGCATCGACTTCAGAGATCTTAACAAGGCTTGTCCCAAAGATGACTTTCCGCTCCCTAATATATGCATCATAGTGGACTTAACAACTAGAAATGAAATGCTATCACTCATGGATGGTTTTTCCAGTTATAATCAAATCAAAATTGTGCTTGAAGATCAACCAAAGACAACATTTACTTGTCCATGGAGAACTTATTGTTCGAATGTGATGCCATTCAGCCTTAATAATGCAAGTGCTACTTATCAAAGAGCAATGACCACCTTGTTTCATGATATGATACACATAATCATGGAAGATTATGTAGATGACTTGCTAGTAAAATCCAAAACAAGGGATAGTCACTTAAACATATTGGCTAAGATCTTTGATAGACTTGAGCAATACATTGTAAGACTAAATCCAAAAAAATGTGTCTTCGGGGTAACCTCTGGTAAACTCTTGGGCTTCATTGTATCCAATCGAGGAATTGAGATAGATCTATAGAAAGTGAAAGCTATTTTATACATGCCATCACCTACTACACTCAAACAAATTTGAAGTCTACAAGGGAGATTACAATCCATAAGGCACTTCAGAACCCAATTGGCAGAAAAGTGCCAACCGTTTCAACATCTTCTGAAGAAAGGTGTTAAATTTAAATGGACACAACAATGCCAGGAGGAATTCAAAAAACTAAAAGAATGTCTATTGTCCACTCCAATATTGGTTCCACCAGTACATGGGAAACCATTACTCCTATATATAGCTACAACAAATTCTTCCTTAGGCGCTCTCCTAGCACAACATGATGAATAAGGAAAAGGAACAGTCATCTACTACATTAGTAGAACACTCATTGGGTATGAACTCAACTACACATAGGTAGAAAGAGAATGTCTTGCAGTAGTCTTTGCATCACAAAAACTCAGACATTATATGTTGAGTCATAAAATACAGTTGGTTACACAATTTGATCCACTCAAATACCCGATGAATAGAACAACACTAACCAGAAGACTTGCAAAATGGTTCATGATACTCAGCAAATTCAACATTATATATGTCAATAGAAAGGCTATAAAGGGACAAATCATAGCAGACCAACTTGCAGAAGCACCTTTACAAGACAACCATCCAATGGTGATAGATTTTCCAGATGAATCGGTATTTACACTATCAACACAGACACAATGGAAATTATTCTTTGATGGTTCACATACAAATCATGGAGCAGGAGAATGAATTCTGTTCATAACTCCTCAAGGAGATTCAATTCCCAAATCATATAGGATTAGCTTCCCTTGTACCAATAACATTGCTGAATATGAAGCCCTGATGGTAGGACTATGCACTGCACTACAATTGAACATCAAAGATCTATAGGTCTTTGGAGACTCACAACTCATCATTAACCAAGTCATTGATGATTAAAATACAAAATATGATAACAACCGTACAAAAAATTGGTAGAAGAATACAAGAAACACTTCACCAAAGTCACATTTGAACAAATTCCGAGAGTGTAAAATAGGGAAGCAGATGCAATGGCAACAATAGGATCTCTCTTGGATATGTCACATGATGGAACTCACTTTGAATTTCAAGTGGAACAACTCATTGTCCCAGCTTATGAAATACCATCCACTGAATATGTTTGTATGATAGTAGAACCCGAGTCTCCATGGTACAGAGATATATATGCATACCTGCATGATCAATATATACCTCTCAATCTTTCACAAAATCAAAGAAAGGCACTCATACGACAATCATCAAAACATGCAATCATTGTTGATACTTTATACAGGAAAAGTATAGACAACACCTTACTCAGATGCCTTGATATGGAGGAGACACAAATTGCCTTAAAAGAAGTTCATGACGGAATATGTGGCACACATTCTTCTGGACCTGCTCTAGCAAAAACACTGTTACGAACATGTTACTATTGACCTACAATGGAAAAAGACGCTTACAAGTATGTCCAAAGATGAAAGCAATGCCAAATACATGGGAATCTCATTCATGCACCTTCTCAAGATCTCCAACCAATAACATCACCATGGCCATTTTCACAATGGGGATTAGATCTTGTAGGGAAAATAAATCCTACCTCTTCCAACATACATAAGTTTATTCTCACTGCTATAGAATATTTCATAAAATGGGTTGAAGCAATCCTGATGATTTTCACAACAGGAAAACAAATAGCGAAATTTATCCTGAATTATATAATTTGTAGATATGGGGTACCCATGTGCATCGTGATTGATAATGGACGACCCTTTAAAAATCAAGAAGTGAGCGAGCTATGTGAACAATTTAAAATCCAGCAACGTTTTGCAACACCTTACTATCCCCAAAGAAATGGTCAAGTTGAAGCAATAAACAAAACTATTTTGAAAATCTTAAAGAAAATTGTCAATGATAGTGGACGAGATTGGCATCTCCAACTAAATCCAGCTCTATGGGCTTATTGAACTAGTATATGTACGACAACTGGTACAACATCATTCTCTCTGGTTTATGGTGTAGAAGCCATTTTACCTATCGAAGTAGAATTGCCATCCCTAAGAGTATCTCTAAAAAACATTATCTCAGAAGAAAACTATAGAGTAGCATGTTTGCAAGAATTAGAATTCCTAGATGAAAAAGGACAAAACGCTCTAAACCATTTACAAGGCTACCAAAATAGAATGAGAAGAAGCTACAACAAACGAGTCAACCCACATTGCTTTGAAATAGGAGATATCATTCTTAAAGAAAATCAAAGGAACCTTGTTGAATGTGAAAAACCATGAAAGTTTGAACCTAACTTGTTAGGTTCGTTTGTCATAATGAAAGTAGTTGGAAATGACGCTTATCATTTGCAAACAATGGAGGAAGATTCACTCCCTAATCCCATCAACAATATGCACCTAAAAAGATATTACATCTAAGGGTGGGTTCATTTCAAATTCCAGTACTGCATTTGCATATTTCTTTACCGCACAACATTATCCCTTTCTCATATAGTTGCATCAATAAAACAAGGTGATTGTCTGATTCATTTGCCTGTCTGCACTGAAAGGATTGAAGGTTGTCTCATTTCATAGATACCTATTCATGAAGTCTTTAGGAGGTCTCTAGTCATTCATCTTCAACACCACATTGTGATTACACTTTATTATTGGTTGGATAGAGGTTTCCTTATCAAGTCTTGTTACCAAAATCTATCAATTGCTATATCACACATTAATCAAAAACTCTAAGTCATTACAAGATACCTAGTTGATCATGTGGCTAGTGAAAAATCCAATATTCTGCTTCAACGCCGCTGTAATTGTCATACCCAAGTAGGTTTCATTACTTACAAGTCAAGGCAAGAAAATAAAAGAAAAAAGTGTTATGTCAATCTGAAGGCAAAACAAAAAGAAGAAGACATATTACTGAAATATCATGTATACAAGTGCGACAAAAAGAGAAAGATTGACTATGGGAACATATAAGTAACTCCATCAGGGCTATGAACACCTACTGGCAATAGAGCAATATTTGAGAGATTACGGTGCATAACCTCGTCGGAGCCCTAAAAGCTTGTTGGCAGCGAGGCTCTATCCAGATTGCTTTTGAAGTCAGAATAACTCATGCAACTAGCCACATAGGATTCTAAGGGTCTTTGATGGTTATAAGGGTCAGAATGAACTCAATTGCACACACATGGGCAAAAGAAGATCAAAATTTCAAGAATTGATGGAGAAGTTTTCCGCGCCTCCATTCATAAATCCTGGTTACATAATGTGTTAGGTTGGATGGCCTAAGTATTTTGAGAATGGATTGAGCTCCTATCTTTGAAACATTTCACACCTTTAATCTAATTAGTGCATTTCAGAATGAAAGACACACACACTCATCCTTGTTCGAATAGGAATTACATTTTTGTCATGCATCTTGCATTAGCATAACTAATATCAAAAATTTATTGTCTCCATCACATTATAAATCATCATGTAAGGTCTGCATACTTGGGGGCATAACTGAAAAAATCCTAAAACGTTCGAAAAATGACCCTGAAAAAATCCTAAAAAATAAAAAACGATCATGAAAAAATCCTAAAAAATAAAAAATGATCCTGAAGAAATCCTAAAAAAATAAAAAATGATCCTAAAAAAAATTAAAAGGTTATAAACATTCACATGAAAAGTCGAAAGAAAATACCAAAAACCAAAAAAACCAAAAAAAAAAACATCAAAATCAATAAAAAAACATTCAAAAAACAATCACAAAAAAATCAATCAAAAACATGAAAAAATGATTATGAAAAAATCCTAAACATACAGAAAAAAGTCCACAAAATCCAAAAAAAATCAAATATCAATTTAAAAATAGCAATAAATTGTCTTGCAAGAATCAAACACCCCAACAGATGTCCAGCAAACACTTCGCACAAAGTTAAACAAAGGATACAATTATCTTGTCAAAATGTCTGCAATCAAACTGATCAACTGTCTAATCTATCAATTTATCAAACTATCAACGTGATCAATTCCTTGTCTTAAATAGAATCGGTACACTCGAAACCAGACAAAGTAGTCTTATACGGGGTCCAAAACTTCTGAAACCAGACATTATCAAAATCACACCAAACATATCAAAGAAAAGGCATGGCTAGTCTAACTGGTGAGTTTTGTCTATTTTGGTTGACTCTTTTTATCAAATTGGCGAAGATCATTGCTTTTAGCTACTCAAGGATTTCCAAAAAAGTGACTAGAGGAGCCATGATGGGCACGATCCTTTTCTTTGTTTGTTGTTTGTGGTTTGAATCGATGAAGTTCTGGGGAAATTACTCTAGTGGGTGGCTATGATAGGAGCATTCAACTTGTGAATGCCACACATACCTCGACCCCTAGTGTAATTCCCAGAATGGAGGATTCATTCCTTGTACGTTACGTGTTTGTTTCTTTGCAATGAGATATCTATACATCTTGGTTCCTTATACCCTGGTGTAATAAGCTCCATTGTTATATAATAAGGCTCAATGATGATAATGTATTGCACCACGAATAAAACAATGAAGACTTTCTCATCAAAATTTCTATCATATCATTCATTATCACATCAAAATCTGGCTTACAAAGATTGATCCAATTAACTGATTATTTTCTATCTATTCTACGTCTAACAACTAACAATTCTTCTAAGATCCTCAACATGTATTTTGATACACAAAATAATAATAATCATCATCACATCACATGTGCATAATCATAATAAAGTTTTCATCAACCATTATGCATCACAACATAAAGCTACATCAAATCACTACATGATACCACATTCATATTGCATTCATCATCACAATAAGGAAACATTAGACCCTGAAGTTCACCATCAAAAAGCACATCAAGAAAACATATTATATATATCATAAACGTGTCAAAATACATCGTATCTACAACATCAAAATCAATATCCAATCTCTCAACCTATACTGCCTCTATCAGTAGGTGCATCTTGACTAGCTCCAGCCTGTCTCGACAACTCTCTAGGTGGACCCATCACTCCCCCACTTCTAGTTTGTCGAGAGGTAGATCAACTCAATCTTCTCCCCAAGCACTAAAACTAGGTTCCCTCTGACCCTCAGGGATAACTCTCTCATAAGCCTACCGATAATAAATAGCCTCCTATGCAGTAGCAAAATATCTATCTGCCTGGCTATGAGCCTCCGTCACTGGCCCAAATAATTGATCATATGCATCCATAGTGATTTGAGTCCACCTAACCTAATCTCTCAATCCCTCCTTATCTCCTTTGTCCACACCTATAGACTTTGCAGCTTGGGGCATCTCCACATCATAATCGTCATCCCTGCCCTCATCTCCATCGCTACTCAATGACCTTGATCCCGATTCATCACTATCATCAAAACTCCTCATGGATGCAGTCTCTCCACCAATATCCACATCCTCCCTATCACTATCCACTGCCCTGCAACCACTGCTATCAGATCTATACCTCCTCCATCCCTACCTCCTCCACCCCTATCCTCTCCACCTCTCCCTCTGGGACCCCTACCATGTCTAATCTGCTGAGCACCAATCAGAATTGTTGGATCTGTCAAAGGTATATGCCTATGTTGTATCCACCATACACTATACTGCACTGTGGACCCTGAATCCACTACACCAATCTACCATACCCATAAAATAGAAGCAAGAGCATCAAACTCAACAATAGCAGCATGAGGTTGTACACAAGCACCCCAATCACCAACCTCTCGAGTAGTGAGAGAAAAATAATTTGTCATGTCTGGAATACCTTGTACTTCCCCAAACTGTCTGAGCACATGACCAGGAAGATGCATATCAATAACCCTGTGGCTACCAACATCTCAACCAATACGATATCTCTGTTGTCGACAAAAAGGAAGATGCTGAGCATCATTAGTCCAACCAGGACAAGTAAGATAAGGTCTCCATGAGAAGTACTGTAAGATATCAATCTAATGACGCCAATACAAGATGTTACCCGATGCCCTATGCCTCACACCAATAGTATATCCATAAGCATATGACTGCTTTGGCTCTAAATCTATATGTAATGCAGGACGAAAGATAGCTATGTGCTCCCAAGCCCATGTCTGAAGCAAAGTAATACCACATCCAACTGATTTTTGCTACAAGTAAACAATCCCATGCATCTGATGATACAAAGTGGCAGGAAGACAAGGACCCCAAGAAAACACACGTCTATCAATAATCATATCATGTATGACACGTCCACATCCAACAGGAAAACCATGGGTGTGTCTATCAGGAATCAATAGTCCAACAATAGTACAAGCAAGCACAACAGTGAGATCATCATAATCAAAATCATCCCAATGAATATCATAACAACCACAGCTATGTAGATCCTTCTCCTCACACTCGAACAATGTACACAAAGCTGAAATACCATCATCACGATCAAAAGTAACTCGCCTACCAGTTATCAGAATGTGTAAAATATGCCACACATCCTCAAGTGTGATAGACGCCTCACCAGTCGGTAGATGAAAAGAACATATCTTTGAATTCCACCACTCAACCAAAGCACTAATCATCGCCCTATTGGCCATAACCTCAGAAAAATGCACTATATAATATAATCCAACTTGTCATAACAAAGCGGTATCCTCTGCATCCAACTCATGACGTCGATCAAGACTATCTGGCTATGTCTGCCTAGCAAGAAGTACTGGATAATGCACTTGCATTTGGAAAATATAAAAATGAGTCAACTACGTCATCAAAACTATCAGGATACATAAACTAAAGGAAAAAGGCCTTTATTATCAATTGCGATTCAATATTACCAATTGCGAAGCAAAATAAGCAAATGCGACATACTTATGTCAAATGTGATTCAAAACTTTCAAATGCGACATGCGACACAAAGTTAACAATTGCAACATAAAACATCAAGTACGAAGCGTTAAACTCAATTGCGACATAATTAAGTCAATTGCGGCAATATCGATACTCAATTGCGACATACATGAAAAATGACACACCAAAAAATGGTTAATTTTTTTACAAAATATAGACATAAACTGGCAAAAAAATCAAGCAACTCACCATGCCACCAATGTCGGGAGGTCTCTAATAAGATCACACTCGCTCAGATAAATGCAGCCTCACTCTATGACCTACCATTTCTCTCCAAGGGTGCCAGAAGCTCTAATCTCTCTAAGAAATTATTTAAAAACAAAAAATGCAAATGAGCTCAAATCCATACCAATCCTCAATATATAAGCTCAAAAATTAGGGTTTCTTAACATAAACACCCGTGGACCCCTCCAGCTTCAACGCAGTTTTAGACATAGCAAACGAGATCGCAACTATTTCAAACTTCATCTACTCACTTTATAGCATATTTCCGAACAACTGGTCTTCAATCCAAAATTTTCCGACCACTTTTTCTGAGGGGGCATTATACCCTAGAGTCACCGGGGCATACTGGGGCAGATTTTCTTTTCGTTTTCTTTGAAACAATGTCGTTTCGACATTGTCTCAAAGAGGGGCAAATGTAGACACCTAAAAATGTCTCATTAATTCTACACTAATTATTCGTCTATTTAATTAAGTAATTGTTCTAATCATCGCCCTTCAACACTTCAAATTATTCTATTTCTATTCTCAAATCATTTTAATCAGTTAACCCTATCTCAATTATTTAATTAATTGCAAGCTTTTCCGTAGTTAAATAATCTATTATTTAATTAATTCTATCTCCTAAGTTTAAATAATTTCATTTAAATTATTAATTAACTTATTCTTCCAATTCCCCAAATTATAATTTCAATTAATTCCAGCCAATTTCATTTCATTTCTCCCAAATTCGAATTTCAATTAATTTCATCTAATTTCATATTTCCAAATTCACATTTCCCCAAATTTGAATTTCAGTTAATTTCATGTACATTTCAACATTCGAATGACCAAATTCAAATCCAAATTGAAAATGAAAATCAAATTTAATTTCAAATTCCTACAACACATGCTAAAATCAAAACTGATTGATCAAATCAGTTAACTTAGTTAACTCATCAATCATCCTTTTTAACTCAAAACCAATTCAGTCTTCTAATCAATCAATTTAGTCATCTCCCCAATCTATTCAATTCACTAATCAATCAAGTGAGTTGACTAATCAATCTATTCAGTTCACTCTTCAATCAATCCAATTCACTCTTTAATCAATTCAGTTAACAAATCAATCAATTGAGTTCACTAATCAATCAATTTCAGTTGTTTATCAATCAACACTTTAGTTCTATTTCTCACCCCCTTTGTGTTGAAAATCTATAAATTCAACCTCTCTTTTCAATTCAATCTAGCTTTTTAAAATCACAGTCTTCAAAACATTTGTATGCAGAAAATTGGTGCAATACCTGAGAGCCACTAACCACTCAAATTGGAGAAGCACAATGGAAGAAAATATGCAAAATGAGGGAGTTTTATTTGAATTCATTCTTTATTTTGTATTGATTTTCATTGATTATGTTTGGTGTTTGTTAATTAGTTGAGAATTGGTGATTCATTCTTATTTGCTAATTAGCTTAATATATTCATGACATTCAGGCATATAAACATCTGCTTTACATGTAATGATATTTTTAAGGTTTGATTATTTTATTTTAGGAGGTATGATGAGTTTTTCTATTCATCCTTTTGTTATCAACCTGGCAAAGGGCAATTATGAATGAGTCTTGATGAAAGGGCATCTTGACACATCTTAGCTGGCTTGATTTTTTCCCTTATCTATATGGACTCATCCCTCAACCAGCCTTAGAGAGGGGTGAGCATGCTTGGAGGATCATTAATGACCATGTTGTAGGAGTGATTGGTTCTAATGTTGATGATGACAATATGTGTGCTTGATTAGAGATTGATTATCCCCACACACTAGGACTTGCCTTTGGGAGATCTATGGAGATCCTCATATCTCTCCATTTTTAGAGGATCTTTTAGTAAATTGGCTCATTCCCCTTACAAATGTAGATTGTATACCTTATGATCATGGTACTTTTGAGATGATTGAGTATATCACAAGCCTTTCACATCCTAATGGATCAAAGGCTTGTCTCTTAGTTCTCACTCCTCATGTTGAGACACTGTCTCAATATTCATATTCTATTGTTTATAATGACCTTAACATTGGCCAATGCATGACCCGCATTGATTTAGTGCAACAAAACATTGTTCTTTTAGACACAACTATTTGGGATTCTTATCTTACAGACATATCATCCTTGTTTGCAGAGTCTCATATTATAGATATGGAGGATTATCTAGATGATATTCATCTCCTCTTTATTGATAGCCACATTAGTGTTGTCAGGACATCTCCATCACCCATGGAGCTTGTTCTTTATCAATTTTTGTAGAGTCTTGGATTTTTACCTTCTAGATTGATTGGGCATGTACCTGATTGGTTTGTGGCATCATCATCTTTCATGGACATAGCAACATATGAGTAGTTTCTAGAGACATGCATAGTTTGGATTTGGATTTCTACACCTTCTTGTTTATGGGAGTGGATTTTCATATTTTTAGAGGATTTGTTTCTTCCTAAGGGGAGAAATGTTGTTTGCAGGCAGTGGATCGTGTTCTGTCTTCAAATGTTTATCGTTGGCACATGAGCTACTACTTCATTGGGGGGATTCATATCCTCATTTTCTCTCTCCTATGGGAGAGATATTGATTGTAATTATGTGACCGATTTAGTGCTTGTGGGGACATCTTGAGTCCTTCATTCTTATCACATTTACTCTTTTGTATTTATCTTTCTCTCTTTTGGAGAGGATTTTTCTCCCATTGGGTTTTTCTCCTTTTATTTGTTTGTGAGAGTTGCATTGGTTTGTGCATGGGTACCAAATCAATCTTTTTTGTTGGGACCCATGATGCTTGCATTCATGTATTCATCATTAGCTCTTTAGCTTATCCCTGAGTTAATCTTAAGGGAGGAGTGTTGGAGTAATCAGGGCATCATCTAATTATTTAATTATTTAGATTATTTAATTACTTTCTTCCCTTAAGCTAAACTTAGTGCTTTTTATCTTTTATTATATTAGGCTATAGATTAAGTTCACTTAGTTGAACTCATCTTTAGTCCTTGAGCTAATTTTAGTTTCCTAGTTTTAGATTAGGTTTCTCTTTCTTTCTATAAATAAAATCGTCCATTCATTGTAATCTATCCAATTCATTTACATGTTAATCTAATTATCAGTTTTCTCTTTAGATCAATTCTCTCTCAAGGTTGCATAGCATCAATCATGTCTTTTTCTCTTCACATGTGATAGGTGTTTTGCTTGTAGGTGATTCATGGGCTTGTGGAGTTGAACAAGTAAATCCAACAAAAATAGTACAAATGTTGCATAAAATTATGAAAAATCTACACAAATGTCAAAAGGAAACAATTTATTCATCGTGAAAATAAAATGAATATAAATAACTATAAATAAGACATGCATGGTTTTTATAGTAGCCTTCCGTTTCACAATAATATGAATTATCTCCAAATATTATATGGAAAATATATTTGGTATACTAAAACTAAGATTAGCATCCTAGGGCATGTAATGTAATAAAATAACTACACTAATTTTCATATGCAACTTCATGGTTGATACTAGAATAAAAATAATTGTACAATTTGTAAAAAATAGATTACAAAATAATCACGCCATCTACAAAATTGGGTGCTCAACAAGCCTTACTTTAATATTTTTTATAGAATCATGGAGATAATGCCTAAGCTAGGAAAGTTGAGAACCAAAACTTGTTCAAGCAACTAAGATCATGACCAAGTGACTGGCACATAGAATAAATGACTAGGTGATAAGCACATATTTTTTTGAGCACATGATCACTTGGGAGACTAGTCCTCGACACCATAACCCTCAATAACCTAAAATGGATATTTTTTTAATTTTTACTTCATATCTTAGATATTTTATGTTTTGGCAAGAAAAAGTGATTTCTAGAAACAAGTACCTTATGTATGAAGCAATATTGCATTATTACCTACAAAAATATACTCCTAGAATTTATTTTTTTAATAATAGCATTAAAATAATAATTACATAAAATGATAGAAAACCTTTAAACCCTAATTAGGAAAATCCCAAAACTTGACCTCAAGACCAAACATAACTCTACACCACAAAAAAAGGATCTAGACAAACCATATCTATTGCACACAATAAAAAACATGACCATAAATAAATAGAAAACATATCCAAATGAAAATAAAACACAAATATGTGTCAAATTTTTTTACAAATCTTGGAGAAAATGCATCTTCTATTTATAGTTTTAGCCATTAAAAATGGACGCACTTAGGGTTATTTGTAACAACATGGAAAGAACAACCATATTAAACAATATTAAACCCTCAAGTACTCATAATGTAAAACGCAGAACTTGTCATCTAAACCATCCACAACTCTTGCACCTTAAAAAATAATTGTTGCAAACCAATCACACCTCTTACACAAAATTAAAAAAAATAAATTAGATTAAAAAAAAAAACTTAGGAAAATCTCTCACATGCATATTTGAACAACACAAAATAAAAAAAAGTAACCATAATTAGACACACTAAAATATTCTCATGTAGAGCTAAACAAGACATACTCAAATGAAAATCAAACACAAATATATACATGCCATTTGAACTTCCTATGTACTTTCACATTTTCAATCATGTCTACTATCAGAGCAATAAAAACTATGATACATACAATATGAAGGAGAGCTCTATTAATTTCATGAGCTAGTTATGCAATATTTATTTTAGGAGAAGGATCCCCAAGTGTAATGTCATAAATTGCATACCCTTGCAATTTCATATTGCATAGTGTCCCCTCTTTACCCTTTCATATTTCATAAAAATTCTCTATTCAAGTGATCGTTGGAAATAACATTCCTGCATGTAGTTGTGTTGATAAAAGTTGACCCACATTGCCATTTTCAAAAACAAAATTAATCTTTTCTCTCCCTTGTTTGGTTCTTTAAAATTTGGAAGAAGCTCTCTCATTCTATATACATAGGAAGTTTTTTCTTACTCTACAATAGATTTTTTAAAAGTGGTATTGCAAAGTAAAATATTATCAAAGAAACAACATTTCTCTTGGAGGTTCTTCACAGCTTCCAAGTGATATTATTCAATTTTTCTATCTCCTTCCTATTACATTTATCAGTTTGTGCTAGCATTTGAAGATTCTTGTTGTTAGCATTGTGTAAGTAGATCAATTTGTATTGTAGCATTGTATTTTCATTTTGAAGCAATCATATTTGTATTTCTCAATATTATTCAGAAATATTGGCTATCATGGAGCTAGAAATACCAAAATGGGGTTTAAGGCAAGCCCCTCAAACAACCAATTAAAACTTTTTTTCTTTTTCTTTCTCGTGCCCAGATTCATATGTGAAAGAACAATGTTTTTTGGTGATGTATTCTTCTCTTCTCTTGTGTTTATCTTTAATTTATAGTTTTGTTATATGTCATAGTTAGTTTCTTATCATTTTTATTTTTTTTAAATACTTTATGTGCACTATGGTCTTGTTATTTCTCTTATGTGTGCACAAGAACTCATTTCACGTCATATTACACTTTCTATTTTTCATTTTTGTCATATGACAACACAACACAAGGTTATCCACACTATGCAACTCTCTAGCAAGTTTTTATTTATTTTTTGTTACCTAGGTTATCCCCAATCCCCACAGCCTCGACCCAACGTATCCACCTAATGATAAGCCAAGGGGTGAGACTAGTTCCTGGGGGGTGAATCCATAGCCCACAAGCAGTTCCCGCTCTTAAATCCAGGAAGGGAGTAAGCTCTCCAGAAAGTTGCAACATATTCTCTATGATCATTATTTTTAGAGTCTATTGATATTACATGTTAATTCCTCTCTAGTTGTAAAATATTTTTACGAATTTGTAACAACTCGATGTTCAAAATTATAAAATTGTAATTAAATGTTATTTATTTATATATTGTAATTGTAATAAAAAGATAATATAGTTATTTAAAAGTACAATATTTATCTCAATATAATTTATAATATTTATTATCAGGGAAAAAATATATTCATTTGTAAGATTTAAATTTTATACATTATATTTTGGTGAGCCCAATGTTCCTACACATGAACATTTTTCAATTTAAAAATGAAACAATTTGCAAAATATTAAAAGGGTCCTTTTCTCTCGTTGTTTGAATGGTAGTTAGATTCTTTTTCATAAACTCTCTTATGATATTTACAACCCACTCTCTTTATTTTGGTGATATAATTAGAAGAAGTAATGACACATTTAAAATGTTGCATTCTAGACCCTTCATAACACCATTTCAAACTAGTCCTGACTTTTTAGAAGAATAATTCACTATTGGATACCTCAATCTCCTCGTCTGACTACTTTTGATCGTTCTTCCCAATCTCACACATCTCGTCTCGTGGATGGGAGATTTGATCACAAGGCTATTATCAAACTTTAAAGTAGAATTCACATAACTATAAACAATTTTTCAGTTGACCACACTCTTGCAAAAGTAATGCATGCCATTGATGCTACTTGTAATATGACAATATCGAACCCTTAATTTGTATTTTTTATTAAAGTGGTATTATTTGGTTCCCTTTGATACCCAAGGTAGTGCTTCCTCCTCAAGTAATTATAATAATTTATTTCAACAACAAACAAGCATATAAACACGTCACAAGCTTATGATGTCTTAATAGTACCTAGAAAGTATATATAGTTCTTAAAATCATTTAAATGTTTATATAATGTGATGCAAAAATTAATTAAAGGTAACTTAATCATAGTGACTCCTATTAGACCTCTTCCAATAGACCAACCTCTTCTAGCTTCCTTAAAATCAAAACCTTTTTGTCAATTTCATCACGTACCTAGACATGACACTAAACAATGTATGCATATTCACCACTTGGTGCAAGACTAAATTTATGTAGGCTCTATCTAGATTCATGATAGAGAAGAAAATATAAATAAGTCAGTAGCAAAACCAGATAAAAAATTACCTATTTATACGAATCCCTTTCTATCACATTCAACTAATTTCATTATGACCAATCCTTCTACTTTTGATTTTAAATCTATTGATCCATTCAATGATATGATAAACATGGTAGATGTTCACCCCTGATCATTTAAGCATGTGACATTACTAACCCTACCATATTGTTCTCTTCTAATGATTTACCAATCGATATATAGGATGGTGCTCTCCACATACCTATTTGTTTCAACAAGAAAACTATTAACGTTGTTATTGTCAAAATTGCTAACATGGTTAATATCATAATAAAATAAAACCTCTCTATCAATTACATTCATAGATATGTGTACAATGACTCATAAATAATATTTCATATGCATGATGGTCTATCTCTTCCAACTATGAGTTCTATAAGTATTACATGCTCCCCTAGTAACCCATCAATAATAATCGATTTGAGGTATCTTGCCCATGCCATTCTTGTATGAAGTTATTGTTTTGAACCTTTATTTTTCCCTTTTCACCCATGCCTTGTTAAAAAAACAAGATGCAATAATTCCAATACTGACAATATTATTAATCTTGAACAATATGTATATAGTAATACTCTTCACGAGGAATTGAGATTTGTCAATAGAATATTATTTATAAAAAATATTAATCTAGTATCTTGAACAATATGTATATAGTAATAGTCTTCATTACTATTCTCAAAGAAATTCTATAGAATTTGGATGCTTGCAACCCAATGTGAAACTACTATCCCAAGGCTCCAATTTATAGATATTTGTGGAAGGGAAACCACTATGGAATCTTGAAACAATAAGCTATAACCACCCAAAAAGGCCAACAAATCCCTTAATGGACAACCCATAAATATATTAAAATTAATTAATGTCCACATGGCCCTCACATGGGTGCCTAACCCATAGCCAATCATAATTAGTCAATCTTGGGTGCTTTATTACCTTTTAATTGCTCTAACAACTCACTTCCAAAATATGTAACGACATGCAAGATGTAGCACCCCAAAATGCATCGACATGCAATTTTGTGTGCCCCCTACTCAAAAAGACCCAATAAGTGGATGCCAAAAAGGAATATCCCCTCACAATGCTATATATTGTTGCCAACAAATGTCCACCTCTATGAGATGCAATTACAATTTTCCATAGGCAATAAATAATAAATATTTTAACTATCATGTCACCAAAAAAAAATCCAAGGAATGTGGAGACACACGAAAATTATTTAGGAATGAAAGGTTATTGTCATGTATCCTAATGATTTCCACACCTATACATTGAAGATTCTCATGAAGAATATGTCAAACTCTAGTAAACCCATGGCTAGGATTTTTTCCTTACCACATTTCATGTTTGTCTCCTACGCCCTACTAATAGATACAATCATTTTTGGCTCATTAGAAAGGGTTATTCCCCTATTTCTATAGTGGATACATATATTTTTTGCATTTTTATAACTATAAACAATCTTAATGCCTTTGAGTGAATATAAATTATCATTTTTACCTCTTCACACTTCAAATATGTTGTGTAGAACATTCTTCCCTTCATATGTTTGAATGGATGTTTGTTTATTTATATGCATGTATGTTCTATTAAAAATGTGTGCATAAGCTAATGTTGGCATTATTGTCATTGATTTCAAAAGGATGTCAAGGGAGGTTGAAGTGATGCAAGCAATAGTCACCCATAAAACGTCGTGTTATGTTGCAGGGGTTTCAGCCAGATTCATCATTTTCACAATGTCGATCATGTCGGCAACAGTCATCGAGTCACGTGTTATGGTTGGTATGTTGTGATTTCCATGTGGTAGTAGTTATTTGGCTATGTGTATCTGTGGGTTCTATGTTGTGTTCATGAGCATGGAAGAGATCGTGTGGGATAAATCTGATGAAAAGCAAATGGTGTTCCCCTTATCCCGCATCATGTTGGTTGAGCTTTGAATGCCTTGCAAGATAATGCAAAAGCAGCACTACTCGCTATCTCTCATTGTGGAAAAGGTCATGTGCTTGTCACACATGTTCGATGAACAAGGCAGTCGCTCTTATCTTGCGATATCAAAAGTGACCAACAAATATCACACGTAGGATAACTTAAGTTTGTTGAACAAAGTGGTCCCTCTTATCCCACGTTGTAAAAAGTGATCAATGATGGTTGTTTGGGATAAGATAGTCAAAAGAGGTCAAAGTGGAGAAATATTCCCTCTTATCCCGCGGTGTCAAAAGTGACCAATGAAAGTCATGCAGGATAAGAAACTAAAGGGAAGATTGCAGATTCCCTTATCCTGCACAAGCTAAGATGCACACAGAATGTTGTGCGAGCTAAATAGTGAAAGAATGCCACAAAGAAAACCTTATCTCACACAAGACAGATGGTTATGCGATGGTTTTGCGGGACAAAGAAAAATAAAGACAAAAGAGATAAACCTTATCCTGCACGAAGTAAGAGGCTACACAAGATTCGTGCAGGATAACAAAAGTAAAGGCGCCTCCTTATCCCGCGTGGTGAAACTTGGAGAGAAACAGTCTCGCGGGAAAAGAAATCAAAGGGAGATTGCTTGAAGATGCTTATCTCACACAAGACAAGGATGATGTTTGTGGCCTGCAGGATAAGAAAACAAAAGGAAGTGAAGGGCCTGCTTATCTCGCATGACCAAGATGGGATGTGAAGAAGCTCGCAGGATAAGGAAAAGTGAAGTAGGCATTGAAGGGTATGTTTATCCCATGTGACCAAGCAGGGATGAGAAGAGACTCGTGAGATAAGGAAAAGCAAAGACAAAAGAGCAAAACCTTATCCCGTGTGGGTTAAGAGACTATGCTAATGTGGTGCGGGCTAACAAAGAAAGAGGAAGGATTAATGAGAATGATAGAAGTGTTGGCCATTTTGGTGTAATTGATTATGTATTGCATTGATGTTTTTTCATTGATGCCAACACTAGTTGTTTGGATGCTTTGCCGACACCCTTCTGGTCCCAGAAGGTTGAGTGTTTTCTGGTTGATTTGGATCCAACATGATCTGGTAGGCTCCATTTATGAAATTGGCTTAATCATGATACTCATGTTCATATTCAGTAATTTGGTTCTAGTTTGGTGATCGAACGCTATCCTGTTTGCTTAGAAGCTTGGTTTTTCATTCCGATGAGGGTTTCATTGGCAAAGATTTTGATGAAGATCTTTAATGAATTGCATAAGTGGTGTTGGTGTATCTTCTGGTGAATTTTTAGGATGTTGTTGGTGATCATGTTCGAGACTTGGCAGATGGAGATCATTGTTGTAGCGTGTGGACCTATACTGGGTCCCGGTTGATCTAGGTTATAGACTGGCTTTAATGTAATGTGTGGATTGGACCTCTCGATGTGTTTTCAAAATGTCTTATGTGTTGGATACTATTTGGTTGGTCTAAGGCCGACATGGTTTGTAATTATGTAATTGGTTTATTATCTTGTGGCCAACCTAATTGTTTATGGTTGAGGGTTTGTATATATAGATATAAGATCTCATTGTAGATTACATATGGTAGACATATGGTAATGGGAAATAAATGTAATGTGTGAATAATATAATATCATTCAGGCAGAGGATTTGGTCGATCATTGGAGATCAAATTGGGTTTATGTAAGAGGATTTAGTCATCCGGTATTGAGCTTAACCGGAACTCTACTCAAGCATAGGAGATGCTATCTTTTGTAGTTCAACACTTCTCTCGATTGTAGTCTAGATTTCTATGTCGTCAGTGAGGCTCCTTTTGTGATGAGAAATGCGCTCTAGGCTATTGGCCTTCCTGCAAGTGTAGGCCCCTCAATTGTAATTCACATACTTACTGCAGAAGTATTATCTGACTGTGGGTAGGCTTCCCACCGTGGTTTTTCCCTTTACTGGGTTTCCACGTATAAATCTTGGTGTCATGTGGATGGTATTTATTATGTCATTATTTTTTATGCTTAATTGGTTTAAGTGATATTTTAATATTAATGTTTTGGGTTCCAGTATTGAATTTTTAATTGCTAATGGTTCAAGTAATCTATGACAACTGATTCACCCCCCCCCTTTCTCAGTTGTCTTCCAGTTATTTGAACTATCTAATAATTGGTATCAGAGATTTGGTCCTCTCTGTAGAAAGCTTAATCGCTTAAGGAATATCCTATGACGACTAATAGTTCAAGTTCATCCAGTTTATCTAGAGCTATCTTTTGGAGAGATATTCCTAGGCTTTACGGAACAAATTACATAGTATGGAAGATTCAGATGGAGACTCATCTAAGATGTCTTGGCAAGGAGATTTGGGAGATCACATAGAATAGTGTCACACCTTATAATATGACATCTTGCAATCCTCCTCCAAAAAACATGGATAAGGAGCTTGAGAATGATTGCAGAGCAAGAGAAGCCCTCTTCTATGCACTTTCTGATCAGCAAATAATGGGATTAACCGACAAATCATCTAGAAAGGCTATATGAGATAAGTTGGAGACCCTTAATGAAGGTGAACCTACAATGAATATTGTTAAATTTGATGGTTACCGGGTGAGATATGAAAACCTAAAGATGGAAGAAGATGAAAGGATTACTGCATTCATGAAAAGGGTAAATGAGATTGTTATGGGAACTCAATGTTGTGGTGGAACTCTGAGTGAAGATGAAATTGTTTCTAAAGTTCTAAGAGCCCTACCACCGGCTTAGAAAATGAAGGCTACTACTATTAATGAATTGATAACAATGGCTAATACATTTGTCAACAAAGATACTCTGGTTGGGAAACTGTCTTCTTTTGAGCTTGAAGAATTTGGACCTTCTGGAGTTGTGAAGACCAAACCTACTTTTCATGCATCTACATCTACAAATAGTAAGCAAGATTCAAAAGCTTTATATGCAAAGGAATTGGAAGATATGAAGAGAGAAGATGATGAGCTTGAGAAACTTGAAGCACTATTTGCTAGAAGAATACCTAAAGGACCAGTAGGAAGTAAGTATGAAGGAAAAGCACCTTTTAAATGTTTTGCATGTAATAAGATTGGTCATTTTGCATCTAGATGTCCTGAAAGAAATTCAAGATTTGAAGAAAGAGTTAAAAGATCTTTTAAGCCTAACCCTAGATATCAGAACAAGTACAACTACAAGAAAAACAGAGACAAATCATACTACATAGCTGATGAGGAAGGCATTACTGATTCTGATGATGAACCGACATAATACTCTGCTAGTTGTTCTGGCAATGGGAAGGAATGGGTGTTCCTGGCTATCAAGGAAGATATTTTGGCACTGGAAGAGAATGTACCTAAAGAGAAGGCACTTGCTGCTAAAATTGAAGAAAAGGATGAATGGGTAATTGACAGTGGTTGTTCACATCATATGACTAGAGATAAAGGGAAGTTTCTATCTTTGCAAGAATTTGATGGTGGTCTAGTTAGATTTGGAGATGACAAAGCATGTATGATTAAAGGAAAATGAAATATATCATTGGATGATAAGAAAATTACTGACAATGTTTACTATGTTGAAGGTTTAAGGCATAATCTTTTGAGTGTAGGAAAATTAGTGGATAAGGGATTTCAATTACAGTTCAAGGATGGAAAATGCAAAATCATTAATAGATCTAAATTGGAGATTGCAACCGGTACACAGACAAAAGGGAATATATTTCATTTGAATTCCAATGAGAAGACATGTTTGATTACACAGATTGATGAGAGTTGGCTATGGCATAAAAGGTCATGCCACGTGAATTTTGATTGCATTGTAAAGATTAGTTCAACTAAGGCAGTTAGGGATATACCTAAGATTATGAAGCCCTATAATCTCGTATGTAAAGAATATCAAATGGGTAAATAGGTTAGTACCTCTTTTAGGAGTATACAAGATAAATCAAGTGATGTTCTTGTTCTTATTCATACTGATTTGTGTGGCCCTACTAGAGTTAAAACTTTTCAAGGTGATAGATACTTCATGCTAATCATTGATGACTATTCTAGAATGATGTGGGTTACTTTTCTAAAAGAAAAATCTGAAGCATTTGAAAAGTTTAAAATCTTTAAGGCTAAAATGGAAACTGAGACACGATTGAAGATTAAATGTTTGAGGTCAGATCATGGTGGAGAATTCACATCCGGTGAGTTTAATAACTTTTGTGAGAAGCATGGTATAAGAAGACAACTTTTTGCTCTCCGGACACCTCAGCAGAATGGAGTTGTGGAAAGGAAGAACAAAACTATCTTGGATGTTTCTAGAACAATGATGATGGAAGCTAGTCTACCTCATATCTACTAGAGAGAATTTGTGAGCACATCAATTTATACATTCAACAGAGTACATATCAAAGGAGAAACTGGTAAGACACCTTATGAATTATGGTTTGGCAATACACCTATAGTTAAGTATTTCTGAATCTTTGGTAGTAAATGTTATATCAGGAGAGATGATATCATTGGAAAATTTGATCCTAGATGTGATGAAGGCATATTTCTTGGTTATTCTAATGAAAGAAAAGCATATAGATGTTATAACAAGAGATTGTAGAGAATTGTGGAGAGAGCTAATGTCAAAGTAGATGAGCTAAATAGAAGTCAAATAAGAGTTTATGAGAAGGAACCATAGTTGAAATGGTTATATCTGAACCGATAGCACCTTTACCGGAATAGAGTGTTGAACCAGTTACTCCGATAGTATCAAAGAATTCTACAGTGACTGAAGAATAGGGAAGAGGAACAAAGAGTCAAAGGACTCCTAGGTATGTGAGGTTGAATTATTCAGAAGATCAAATCATTGGAGATAAGAATAATAGAGTAATGATAAGAAGAAGACTGACAACTAATGAGGTATGTTTAATTTCACAAGTTGAATCGGTATCAATAATTAAGGCATGTAAAGATGAATATTGATTGAAAGCTATGGAAGAAGAATATTGGTTGAAAGCTATGGAAGAAGAATTAGATCAGATTGAGAAAAATAACACATGGACTTTGGTTCCCCAACCTAAAAATAAATATGTTATTGGAACTAAATGGGTTTTTAGAAATAAATTGAATGAGGATGGTCAAGTTATAAGGAATAAGGTTAGATTGGTTTGTAAAGGATATTCTTAGAAGGAAGGAATTGATTATGGAGAGACTTTTGCATCAGTAGCTAGGATTGAAGCTGTAAGATTATTTCTTGCCTATGATGCTTATAAAAACTACAAGGTTAATAAGATGGATGTTAAATGTGCATTTTTAAATGGGGATCTTGATGAGGAAGTTTATATTGTGAAACCTGATGGTTTTTCACTATCAGATGATACAAACATGGTTTGCAGGTTAAGGAAAGCTTTATTTGGATTGAAACAAGCACCCAGAGCTTGGTATGCAAGGTTGGATAAATATCTTTTGAAGCTTGGTTATACTAAGGGTAATGTTGAAATTAATTTATATTATAAAATCATTGATGATGATACACTGATTATTGAAGTATTTGTTGATGACATTATTTTTGGAGGTGAAGATAAGTTGTGCATAAATTTTTCTAAGAATGTGGAGAAAGAGTTTGAGATGTCTATGATTGGTGAGATGAAATTTTTCTTAGGTTTGTAGATTACTGAGACTGACAAAGGTATTTTTATCTGTCAAACTAAGTATGCTAAGGAATTGTTGAAGAAATTTGGTATGGGAGATTCTAAACTGGTAAGTACTCCTATGGTTACAAGTGAGAAATTGAAAACAAAAGATGTTTCTACACTGGTAAATCCTACAAATACAAATCTATGATTGGAGGTCTGCTTTATTTGACTCAGACTAGGCCTGACATTATGAATGTTGTTTGTATTGTTTCAAGATTTCAGAGTGATCCTAGAGAAAATCATGAGAGTGTGGTGAAAAGGATTTTTAGATACTTGCAAGGTACATCAGAATATGGTTTGTGGTACCCTAAGGATGATAACTTTACTTTATGTGCATATACAAATTTTGATTGGGCTGGAGATGTTGATGATCAGAAAAGTATTTCCGGTGGAGCTTTCTTTCTTGGAAAGAAGTTGGTTTCATGGATTAGCAAGAAACATTCATGTACTTCTTTATCTACTGTTGGAGTTGAGTATGTTGCTACTGCCACTAACTATACATAGGTTTTATGGATGAAGCAAATGTTGAAGGGTATAAAGGTGGATTGTGATGCACCAATAGTTATTCACTATGATAACTCTATTGCTATTGATATATCAAATAATTTGATATTTCATTCTAAGACAAAGCACATATCTATCAAGTTTAACTTTTTGAAGGAAAAGGTGCAAGCAAATGAAGTTAGATTGGTTTATGTGAACACTAAAGAGAAGATTGCAGATATTTTCACTAAACCTTTTCCTAAGGAATCGTTTGAGTACTTGAGAGACAGATTGGGAGTTTCTGCCCCTCCGATAAAGACTTGATTGATGCGGTTAAGCATCAATCTGGTATGCATTAGCAGAGATACTATTCATTCTAGCACTGATGTGGGGATGCTACTACTCAGGGGGAGTAGTCAGCTTTGTGATTCAATGATTTATGTTTTTGCTTTGATATTTTTTGTCAGATTTCTAGCATTGATGTCAAAGGGGGAGAGATATTGATGTGAAAAAGAAAAAGTAAAGGGGAGAGATATTGATAGGGATAAATTCAGAGCTTTACAAAGATATTTTTCACAGGGGGAGTTTGGTCTTTATTTCAGAGTTGTATGCAGGAGATTGTTGGTTGTCTTCCATTGGGGGAGACTTGTTTGGCATTTCTTGGTACTTAGCAGATGTTTTTCACATCTAGTGTTTCCATCAATGCCAAAGGGGGAGATTGTTGGCCATTTCGGTGGAATTGATTATGTCTTGCATTGATGTTTTGTCATTGATGCCAACACTAGCTATTTGGATGCTTTATCTGCACCCTTCTAGTCCCGATAGGTTGAGTGGTTTCTGGTTGATTTGGATCAGGCATGATCCGGTAGGCTCCGGTATAGTTTGGTTATGGAATTGGCTTAATCATGATACTCATGTTCATATTAAGTAAGTTGGTTATGGTCTGGTAATCGGACACTATCCTATTTGCTTAGAAGCTTGGTTTCTGATTCCGGCAAGGGTTTCACCGACAGAGATTTTGATGAAGATCTTTGATGCATTGCATAAGTGGTGTTGGTGCAGCTTCTGGTGGAGTTTCAAGATGTTGTTGGTGATCAAGTTTGAGACTTCATGGATGGAGATCCTTGTTGTAGCGTGTGGACCTATACTGGGTGTTAGAGTAATCGGGTCTTTACTTGATTAATTAAACAAAATTTGTTTTAATTAATTAAGTTCCCCTTTATCTCTTTTACACTTAAGCTAACATTAGGTGCATAATAATTAATTCTTTTATTAATTATTATGTGCAAGCCTAGGGTTTTCTGTTTTAGGGTTTCTTGACCTATTAGAGGTTGAATTCTTTTCTTTGCATCATTAATTCTATTACACTTTTTTGTGAATACAAAGTTCTGACATTCTTGAGCATTTTTCTGTGTTTATTATTTTTCTTTGTTGCTTCCTTGCTTCTCCTTGTAACAGGTTTATTCAGCTTGCAGAGATCATTTGGGCTCCTATGGTGTTGTATTTCTCAACTCTCACATGGTATTAGAGCTTCAGATCTGCAGCTACCTATTCTTGTTTTGAGTGTTTTGCATTGGAAGCAGATCTGGGGTTTTTCAGAAGTTTTCTTTGTGCACCTAGGGATAGGCCTTTTTCTAAGCACTTTGGCCTAAACGGACCTCACCATCATGCTCAGAAGGCCCAAAAACCCCTATAGTCATATAAAACTTGACCACTTTTGACTCCTGAGTCTCTGGGGGTATTTTTTGTTTTGTACTAGGTCGTACGACCTTGACACGTAGTTCGAGAAATTTTTAAAAAATCATTTTTTGTCTTTTTACAGCATGCAGGCTGAAATTTGATTTTTTACCAAAAAAAATCAAAAAAATCATCTTTCAAATTTTTTTTTGGCATGGGTGGATTTGTTTAAAAAAAAAAGGGGGCATTTATGACAAGGTACCTGCGGATCCCTTTGTCCCCTAGCCCTGTGCACCTGCTGTCATTGCTGACCTTCTTTGCTACTACTGCCAGCCTTCCCTGCTATCATCACCGACCTTCTCTACCACCGCAAGCCCCCGTCGGTGCTTCCCGGCCCCTCCGGCCACCTGCCGGCGCTTCCCGGCCCCGCCGACCTCCACCCGAGGGCACTTCCCAACCCCGCCAACCGCCTCTCCTCCAGCTGCCGCTGGCCTCCACTGACCACAGCCCAACCACCACCCCAAATCTGCTCGCCCGCCACCAAAGCACCACCCCTGGGCCACCTCCGCCCGGCCCTACCACCAGACATCCACCGTTGCCCTTCTCTCTTGCCTTTGAAGGCGGGGTTGGTTTTTTTGTCATAACTTGGGCAAATGGAGTCATTTTAAAAAAAAATAGGCATCACAAAGATGTTTCTGAGCTGGACCTCATGGTATTGGAATTTTTTTCCAATTTTGCTATTTGACTGTACTTTTTCCAGTCAAAGTGGGATCACTTTTCTACACTTTCGGGGCCGTAGAATGAGCATCCGAACTCCGTTTTTTGAAAAATTTATATTGTTGGAAAAATTGTTCTCTGTACTTTCAAGTCATATGAGTTTTCTTTCCAGATTCTACTCTAGGAATATTTTATTCAGTTTTTTTTCTTTTCAGCACTCTGGTAAATATCTTGGATGTTTCAGGTCCTGGGATCTCTTTCTCTGAGTAGGATGTCTCAGTTTTGGTTGTTCTTTCTATTTCCACTCTTCTTATCATTGTAGTTTTTTATATATGCAAACACACTGAGATAAAGTGCCATCATGCATTGTTTACTTGGGATCTTGCACATCTTGTGCCTTATTGTACATGCACTACTTATAAAGTGCCATGGGGGGTTGATGCTTGCCTTTTGTTTTCCATCTACCTTTGTCCAGTGAGTGTTCCTTCCATGATATTTGCCTCATGATGTTTGTCAAGTGAGTGTTCCTTCCATGACACTATGTACTTTCTCAGCACCTTTGATGTTCCTGGTTCTTCGTCGTGCAATTCTTGTTGGCCATTCTTTTCAGTGTACATGTCCCTCTCCCTCTTCAGCATTATGGGGAGGTTTGTCCTGTTGGTTCTAATGCTTCCTTGGTTCGATTGATCATCTCTTCAGGCTTTGGTTTCTCATGCCATCTGTAGAGGGTATTCATGCAGATTATAGTCTTCTCTACCTGGTCATGTTCTATTTCAGTGGAGGTTCTTTAGATTAGCAGTTACTCTTTGACAGTTTTTGCAACTATTTCCTGCTTCAGTGGTGTTCTTCTTTCTTTTCCATCTCTATTTGGAGTAGAGTTTTTTCCCACGTGGTTTTCTCTATTTCTCTGGTTCATAGAGATTTTATTGTATTTGGGTACTCGATCAAACCTTGTTGTCAGGACCCATCTTTCCTATTTTCAATAGCTATTCTAGGTTTTAGCTTCTTCCTAAGTCTAGCTTAAGGGGGGTGTTAGAGTAATCGGGTCTTTACTTGATTAATTAAATGACATTTGTTTAATTAATTAAGTTCCCCTTTATCTCTTTTACACTTAAGCTAACATTAGGTGCATAATAATTAATTCTTTTATTAATTATTATGTGCAAGCCTAGGGTTTTCCCTTTTAGGGTTTCTTGACCTATTAGAGGTTGAATTCTTTTCTTTGTATCATTAATTCTATTACATTTTTTTGTGAATACAGAGCTCTCACATTCTTTGAGCATTTTTTTGTATATTATTTTTCTTTGTTGCTTCCTTGCTTCTCCTTCTAACAGGTTTATTCAGCTTGGAGAGATCATTTGGGCTCCTGTGGTGTTGTATTTCTCAACTCTCACATTGGGTCCCGGTTGATCTATGTTATAGACTAGTTCTAATGTAACGTGTGGATTGGACCTCTCGATGTATTTTAAGGATATCTTATGTGTTGGATATTATTTGTTTGGTCTAAGGCCGACATGGTTTCTAATTATGTAATTGGTTTATTATCTGGTGGCCGACCTAATTGTTTATGGTTGAGGGTTTGTATATATAGATGTAGGATCTCATTGTAGATTACATATGGTAGACATATGGTTATGGGAAAGGAATGTAATGTGCGAATAATATAATATCATTCAAGCAGAGGATTTGGTCGATCATTGGAGATCGAATTGGGTTTATGTAAGAGGATTTAGTCCTCCGGTATTGAGCTTAACCAGAATTGTACTCAGGCATAGGAGATGCTATCTTTTGCAGTTCAACACTTCTCCGGATTGTAGTATGGATTTCTATGTAGTCAGTGAGTCTCCTTTTGTGATGAGCAGTGCGCTCTAGGCTGTTGGCCTTCCTGCAAGTGTAGGCCCCTCAATTGTAATTCACATACTTATTGCAAAAGTATTATCTGACTGTGTGTAGGCTTCCCACTATGGTTTTTCCCTTTACCGGATTTCCACATATAAATATTGGTGTCATGTGGATGGTATTTATTATGTGATTATTGTTTATGCTTAATTGGTTTAACTGCTATTTTGGTATTAATGTTTTGGGTTCCAATATTAAAGTTTTGATTGCTAATGGTTCTGGTAATTTGTGACAATTGATTCACCCCCCCTCTCAGTTGTCTTCCGGTTATTTGAACTGTCTAACAAAAAGCTTATCTCGCATGAGTAGACTATACACGTGAGGCGTATAACATGAATGTTAGTCACAATATGAAGTTCAATGGATTTGAGCATCCTGATAGTCGACATGGGCGTTGACTAAGTTTGACCCAATGATGTGGCATGTACTGAGCAAATCAGAGGACACCTATCGAAATGATGGAAGGGTATTTTGCTGACAAAATTGAAGATTGTGACCGATTATGGTCATGTCTGCAAGTCGATAGACTTAGAGGTCCACATGGATGATTGACTAGGATTGACCGAGTGACTTGGATGCTGAATAAGAAGATGTATGCATGTAGATAGGCAAAATGATCAACATGGTGGCCAACCGACCTAGACCATCTGATCTGGATGAAGAATATGAAGACATGATGATTCCTAATGAATAGAGAACAAATCAGATATGTTGAAGTCGGTGACGAAGGATTATAGTGTGGTAGTTGTCGATCTTTTCAGAGTAGGTCGATAGAGGATGGAAAATGCTTTAATGGTGATCGAGTTACAAGCAGGTTGTGTGGCTCGAGGAAGGATTCTAGATTGTTTTGGGCAGAGAAAGATTACTAAACTTAGTAATCTTAGCATAGAGATAATATTCAGGATAGAGAATAAAATCTCTAGAGTTGCAGATCTCCAAGACAACTAACTTGAATAAAATATTCAAGTCTGTAGTAGAGGAAAAATCTGATGTATACAAAGTCAATCTAATCCAGTAGTAGCTGTAAATATGATTCGACATTGGTTGGAGAAAAATAATGATATCTCAACAAGTTGACTGATGGTGTGTGTAGAGAGAATATATAGTGTGTTGCAGCAGTGAAGTATAGAGAGTGATGTTGTTGAGAGAGAGATAGAGTGTGTAGTTGCCAAGAGAAAACAAAGCTAATTTATAGAAGTAGAAAGTGTCAACACATAGCAATAACAAAACATTCTAGACAGTAATGTCATAGCAGAGAGAAGAAGATAACCAGAGGAAGGAGAAGAAATAGAGGAAAACTTTCAGTAGGCAGAGATAGTCATTCTCATGATCTGAGAAATGTGTAAGTGTTACAAAACTCATTTGTAATGAGGTTTTATTATTGCAATTGTAATCTTTAACAATCATTGTAAATCTCTAAGTGGGTGCTCAGAGCAGGGGTAGGTTCTCCTTTGAGTAGGAGCTCATAAAATCAGGGGTTGGTGCCCTAAAAATTGTAAACTGTTATTTATTGTGAGGCTGGATTGGAACAGTAGACTCCAACAACTATTCTCACCAAGTTTTTTCCCACATTGAGTTTTCCTCATACATCTGGTGTTATGTGATGTGCTCATGTGTGTGTGTATTTATGTTTGCATTACATCCTTAAATTCTGCACACTGAACTTAAAGTTTTTAAATACACTGATTCACCCCCCCTTCTCAGTGTCCATTTGTGATCTTCAACTAATTGTTGATCATCTTTTTCCTCTTGTCCGTCTAACCCTAACCTTCATACATACCTTTAAAATTTGATATAATAGATAACTATGTTCTTCTTTACCATTTTGATTATTTTTTTATGTTAAAGAAACATGTCTAATATTGGTGTATCATGATCCTTTCATCTTTTTATTTCTCTCTTCCATTTTCCCTCTGCAAGTTGGTAGAGTAAGGCTAGTTTAAAGTTATTCAGTGTTCAGTTGGACCAACATTGTTGCATCTTAGTTTAGAGAGGAAGACGATATTCTCCAAAAATTTACTCTCATCTACATGGTCCCACAACTTGATATTATTCTCATATTTTCACTGATAAATTGAATTTAGAATTCAATAAGGGTGCAAGCCATATTAACAAAATGTTTTACCAATTTGATGATTTGAGTTGGGTCCAAGTGTGTAGAAACCATGTTTATTGTCATCTTTAAATGACTTATTTAGAGTGAAGTTAAGCATCCCATGGATAACTTCCATGAATGTATTTGCTTCAATAATCCTTGAATGCTTAAATATCCATCATGAACATATGGCATACACTATCTAGCACATTGTATATAAACCACTCATCTCTCGTGGGGCTTCTCTCTAGACTATTTATGGCCCATGACTCCTGGACCTTTGGAATTGCATACAAAATTATTATTCAAGGACTATTCTATATTAATCAAGTTGTTTAGGGACTTCCTCTTTGTCTCCTTCTTCTCCTCACATTATCACATCCCCCTTGGTTACCAAATAGCAATAGAACTACTCTATCCCCATGACTACCCCTTTGGTGGCGAGAGACAAAAGTTCTCTATTAGGACAACCTCCCATTCCCCCTAAAGTCTCCCAACCTCTAGTGATGTCTCGTGTTCCTTCACATTTTAATATGGCAAACCGAGGAAAGGAACCTATACTATTGATATGTTCTCCACAAGTAGTTCATTCTCTAGTGTCTCTTAGTATTCCTAGACTTACCCCTCTAGTAGAAAAGAGAAATTAGTTTATTGAATGAGAATCCTCTTGTGTGCCATGCACACCACATCTTCCAGTTATACCTCTTATTCCTCCAAATATCCTCATGACAAAAATACAAAAGGCACTTATAATGTAAGTTAAATCATGAGGACTCCAAGTCTCTCAACCTCTGCATATCGAAACTATTTTTTCTCTCAATGTTTCAAAAGTGAAGACAACCCTACAAGTAGAAGAAAGTGAACTCATTTCCCCTCCTAAATTTATCCTTGTTCCTAATCATTGGTGAAACCAACTTGCATGTCCACAAACATAAGAATTACCTAGGTAAATAATAGGCTACCACAAAGATGCTTGACATCGAGTCTCCTCCTCCAATGAGACCACCTCAAAATATTATCATTCCTCCTTCTCCACCTCCTAGTGTTACTATTGTAGTAACTTTTATTCCTCCTAGTGGTCCCAATGAATAACACCCCAAAAGAGTGCAAGTGTTCTTATCTCCTTCGATAAAACCTCCCCTTATTCCAAACTTTCTCGATATTCCTCCTTTCTTTGAGCCACCAAACATGCATGATACAAAGGTTGTTTTCAGTGTTTCTCTTGCTACACTCACTCCATTGCAATGCACTTACCTCTAAATCTTTAAAAAAAATTCTCCATCCCACCACCATGAATATAATCATCTACCTCCAATCACCTAAAATAAATTTGAGCGCTTCCCAAATCCAAATACCAAAAATAAAAAACTCACATCCTCCACTAACCTCCCAAAAGAAAATTTAAACACTTTTCAACTCCACCTTACCAAAAATAAAAGCTAAACCCACCTTCTCTACCACCTCCAAACAATTCTACATATATTCTTTTTATAAAATAAGTCATCATTTCTTCCATTCTTATTATTGTTCCCATTTAATAGATTAGTAGCAACAATCCTCTTGTTACATATCTTGATAGTGATTCACCAACCTCCCCTAAGAAGGAATATTTGTTCAAATCCTTTGTGGATCTCTAGCATTATCCAAAATCTTTATAGGATTGTTGACACTCTTCCCATCAAGAAATTCAATATGTTGTTGTACTTGTAGCTAGTTCCTTAGTTGTTGTTGCTAATAAGACACCTAGTATTTCTGTAGTGGTACTTCCTTAACAAACTAAACCTCCCTCCCCTTATCATCAAGATTGGGAAATTGATGATCTATTTGGAAATTATCCTCAACATAGTATCTTTGTATCTTCAATTACAAGAGTTTGCATGATTGTTTGTTTATGTTTGTTAATATATCCTAGAGAACACATGATACCCTTGTAGGTATATGGATATAGGTCAAATAAAATATTGTCAATTCTTCTATTTTTATCATCATTCTTCTATTGTTCTTACTTTGCATTTATGACTTTTAAGGATAATGCAAATTGTTGAGGCATTCAAACCTCTTCCAAGTTGAGATAATTTTTTTTTTTATCTTTGTGTTATTTTCCTCCTTCGAGCTCATAGGACCATTAGACTTGAGAAATGGAGGCTTTACATTTCCTTAAAATACTAATATACATGATTATCATATATTCATATTGACCCAAGGTCTATAGATCGCTTAGTGCATTTTTGTAAAAAGGATTTATATTTCTTTATGTTACATCCCTATATTGTGTGATGTCATTCCATAAGCACAATGTTACATGTTTCATGAAACAACATCCTTGTTTATTCTTGCATCTCAATATTTTTTATCATTTTATCTTTATTCTTAATCTAAATTTCAATCTTAGCATCATGCAATTTTTTTAAGGGGGTCTCTCACAACGCACACACCCCACTCTCTTAATTTTCAAAATATTAAATAATATTTATGCTCTATCTATAACTCAATAGCATATGATCCACCTATCATAATATATATTTCTAGACTATGGGCCCTTATATGTCCTACCCTTTTCATGGTTATCATACAACACAACTTACATAGTAATCATGGTCAATCAAAAGCATCATATGTACTCTAGCATAATACAACTTTCTAGCCATACCTCCCTCTCTCTCTCTCATTAGGATTAGGTTCCATAAACCTTGTAAATACTTTAATTTATTTGTCTTCCTAAATATCTTTTGTAATTTACCCATAAGAGGTTAAACCGTTTAACCAATTGTGGTGAAAGAGACCATGTAAAGGCAAAGTTATTTTTACCATTAGTCCTCTAGGAAAAGGATAAAATAGCTAGGTGACCCTTCTTGGAATCTTCTATTTTGGGGTGATTGGGCACTTGTTATAAGTTGTAAGATAATCTATGATGGTTATTGTCATGAGTGTGAAGTAGGGTACCTGCAACTACAACACAAACACTCAATAGATCATTACAAGCATGGTTAGAAAATTGAAATCAAATGAAAGATAAACCATGGCAAAGCGACCTATCACCTCCTAAGAGATGTGAGTGTGGAATTGCTCTTAGATCTAGATGAGAAATCCCAGTGAATTGACTACACCAAGACAAAGGATTTAAAATGATATGATGTGCAAGCTAGATGAATGCATGATTAAGCTAGATTGATCCAAGAAGCTAATTATGTTAATGATATGCATTGATTATGCTAAATTATGATGCAATTAAGCTAGATGAGAGATTGATTATGCTATATGATTAAGCAATTATGCTAGAAGATGATCAAATTCAGCTAGATCTAAGATGCAATAAATGACAACAATGCTAAACTAGAATGATAGAAATGATATGCCTATAACAACAATGCTTGAGATGGGATCCTTTGTGCTCCAAAATGGGGGATATTTTTAGGATTTCCAAGGCCTGGGGTAAGGTCGCAGGAATCAATGGTCAAGATTGAATCTGAAGATATCAAGGGTCAAATTGGAGGAGGTTGGAGAAAAGGTTGGAGGGAGGGACACTTGTCATGTCTGTGGTGACAAGTGTCAAGGAATCTTGCTCACAAGAGGGCAAGTGTCCAAGGGAAGAGACATGTGGCAAAAGTGCCATGTGTCTCAAGGGGAGAATATCCAACCCATAGGAGGTTAGGATGTGAAAGAGGATAGGGTTAGTTAAGCCCAAGGTTAGGTGGAATGGGTTATGTTAGGGGGTGGTTAGGTTAGGTGGTTAGAAGTTAGGAGGAATGTGGGAAATTTGAATTTAAAAATTCAAATAATAAGAAGAGGCTAATTAACTTTCAACAACTCTTAAATTGATTTGTTTTAATTAATTAGGGAATTAGAAGAATGAATTAAATGGAGGGAGGATTAATTAATATAGATTAATTAATCAAAGGGGGCTATTGAAATGAACTTATTAAATAAATCCTTAGATTTATTAATAAGTAGATGAATGGGGGGATTTAATCAAATTGCTAAATGAATTCAATTAAATTGGGAAGGGGGATTAATTAAGTAATTGCTTATTTAATTAATTATCTTCAGACCATTTTTAGGTGTATACAGTTATGATAATCATTATTTCTAAGTAAAAATCCATGACAATATTTATGATAGAATCCTTAACAAGTGCACATGCATGAGATATGCCTTATGATAGCTATAAGAGCATTTATAAGAGGCTATTTTGGGAGGTGGGTGTGATTAGGTGGTTTTTCTGCTTGTTGTTTGGTGATACCATAGTTGTATTCATCCTCACAAACTCCTATAAATTGGTGCCTTGAGCTACTGTTCTTCATTTAGTCTTGTTCAGTTTCTAGGTTAACAAAGTGTTGTCAGATTTTATAAAGGTCTATATACAAGTGTATTGTTTTTGTATTCTTCATGGATTAGTAATATACTTGCCTCTCTTTCTATGATGGAGTCAGCTATTTTGGGAGGTGGGTGTGAATTTTTCTAGGTGGTTTTTCTGCCTATTGTGTGGTGATACCACAATTGTATTCATCCTCATAAACTCTTATAAATTGGTGCCCTAAGCTAGTGTTCTTCATTTGAAGTCTTGTTCAGTTTGTAGGGTAGTAGAGAGCTGTTAGATTTTACAAAGGTCTATAGAGGAGTATATTGATGTTTGGCTAAAATGGAAGCTAACTACAAGCTTCTAGTACTCACCTTATACATCTAGCACATTGTTTCTATTTTTTTTTATCTATACATTCCTCAATTATTGCACACACCATCTACCTCCATAGTTGTAGTTGTAGACACCTAAAATTGTCCTAGCCTAAGTAAATAAATATTTTATTTATTTAATTATTTTATCCTAAGCCTCTTTTTTTTTTGGTCGGTAATAAAGTTATTTTATTAATATTCAGTAAAAAATATTACATACATAAAAATACCTTCATCCATTCCATCCAAAAAACATACTACCCACCAGATCTAAGTCTAGAATAAATACACCAAACCCCCACAAAATTCACTCCAAAAAACCAGAGTACAAAAACACAACATAATGAGCATGTATTATGCTCGACAATCATCAAATAAAACCTTACATTAAAAATGATTTCACGGCCTTAAGCCATCAAAACTAACATAAGCAATATGAAACTATGCATTTATCTGTTATTAGCAGGATCATCTTTGAAACTGGATATGGCCATCATCGCCTCCATTATTTGCATCCTGGGTCTCGACTCACAACCCACCTCTGCCCTTGCCACTTCATGCACCTCTCTGAGTACCTCTTCAACTCTCATCAATTCTGCAAATGTCTTCAAGGCCTCCCAATCGCATCTTGCCAAAGCCCTGCACCTTGCCTTCAACTCATCCTCTTGCCAGCAAACAAAGGGTATGTAATTCACCAGCTCAACCACCCCTTCACAAACATCAATTCCCACTCCAGGGATAGCCCATTCAAATATGGAGTCCATGCCCATCAAGTATTCTTCAGCTATTAAATCATGCAAAACCCTCTTCACCTTGTCCATTGAATCCTCAAACTCCAAACCCCAAGCTACAATTAAGGAATACATCTCCATATTAGTCATGTACTTGTGACTTACATACACAATCTCCTCCCCCAAAATTAACTTTACTGCCTGCACTAATCTCTCATCCTTGAAAATAAATAGGCCCTATAGTCGCCTATCTGTCACCTTGCCCACGAAAGGCACTAACATCTTCTCAGTTTTGAAGGTAAAACTCGTCTCCATGTTCCCTAATACTACTGTGCCACCACCTCTGAGATCTTGTTCTTCACTCAATTTAACTCACTCTTGGAGAAAATAGTGAAATAACAGATATGTAATGCATATCCAACAAAAATAAATACAACAATCAATCCCACCATCGCCAAACCCAACACCATCGTCCTACTCCACTAGCACAAACCAATTTCATCAATACACTTTCGTAAATGTATTGTCTGAGCTTTATCCTCCATTATGTCTGCACGATATGAAATTAATTCCATCTCTAAATCATGCCAATAGGCTTGGTTGTAACTCTCATCACTTTGTACTTCCATGATTCTAGGAGTTGTCGTAGAGTCATTAACATCCACCACATCATCAATCAGCAGACTGTGGAAATCTTCTAATTGATATTCCTGTACCTCTCCAAAAGATGTGGCCCATTTGGACAACACATCTGCCACATTGTTCCCTGCTCTTCGCACATGAGAGAATTTGAAGTCTCTAAAAAAATTTAAATCACTCTTAATTTTCTAAACATACTTATTTAATAACCATGCCTATATTTCCCCTTTAAAGATTGCATTTACAATAATCAATGAATCACCTTCCAAATGAAATTTTTTGAAGCCAAATTTTAATCCCCATTCAACCGCCAGAAGTGTTGCTTGCGCCTCTACTTCATTATTCGTGTCTTTCTCCAGTCACTTGGCACCCCATGCTATAAAGTTTCCATGCTAATCCTGAAACACCACCCCTGCACAAAAACCTCTCGAATTACCTTTTGATGCACCGTCAAAATTTGCCTTGATCCACCCTTCTTCCGGTGGTTCCCATTGACATTTAAAATGTGAATTTGTAGTTCCCAAAGATGGATCATCCCATCTAGGCCCATGAACAGGCCTATCCTAAGCCTTCTATTAATTAAATAGATTATTTATTTATTTAGTTAATTCACTAAGGCTTTTATAGTCTTTCCTTATCTAAATAAATATTTTTATTTATTTAAATTATCCTTTCCCTAAATTAAATAAATATTTTATTTATTTAATTGGTTCCACTTCCGCTATTAATTAAATGAATCTTTATATATTTAATTAATTCATTATCTTTTTCCCTCTATGACACTTGTCATTTATCTTTTGATTTTATCCTAACCACCTTTCTAATATTGTATCCTTTTCCCTACCTACCCTTTAATCCTAGCTGACCATTTATCCTTTCACCTCTTAATCTTATCCCTCCATTTTCTAAGGTGTCTTCTATATAAGAGGATTCCTTCATCCTTATCAACCCTAATCCAACAATCTAACTAATCAATGATCAATCAATTTTCATGTGATCAAGTGTCTATACAACCACAATTCATTTTTTGTTGAACTCTCATGCACACATGAAATCTAAGAGAAATCATATCAAACAAGATCAATGGAGATTAGAAACAATGAAGATCAAACCCTGCCAAGTGCATGTGAATGGTATAATATTTCTATTTTGTTGTGATTTGCATGTTTTAGGTTCTTCACAGCTCCTCCCTATTGCTTCATCCCATAATTTCTATCAAGATTTAACAAGCACAAAATATCTCTAATTGATTAAGAAACTGAGATTGATTGATCAATGAATTTATATTTTTTTAAATGGGGATAAAGATGAAAAGTGGAGTTAATTGAACTAAAAAAACAGTAGTTTTTAGTTGAGAAAATAATGACATAGAATTAAATTTGAGTGAATAATGAATGTGCACACGTAGTTTCTATTTAAATACTAAGTTAAGTGAAGAGAGAAGAAGTTACTAAAAAGATGACTAAAAAGAAGAAGTTAAAAGAAGAAGTAAAGAGAAAAAGTTAAGTTGAGGATCTCCTAGAAGAGAGAGATCAATGGTTTCCGGTTCCAAAAGAAAATAAACTAGATGATTCTACCTTGATAGATGATGAGTGGAAAAAGTTAGATCAAAAGGCACAAGGTGTCTCAATGACTCCGTCCTCCTGAATGTCTTTGTAGAAGACACTATAGACAAGTTGTGGGTGAAAAAAGGTGATATTTATCAAACTAAGAGTTTGTCTAACAAGCTATGTTTGAAAAGACATTTGTATTATTTAAAAATGTGGGATGGTGATTCTATTGATGAAAATTTGATTTCTTTTAATTTGATTTTAAGTAATCTTGCCTCAATAGATGTTAGTATTTAAGATGAATATAAATGTATTCTTCTACTTTGCTCTTTGTCTGATTCTTTTGAAAATCTAATTGTTGTCATAAGTAGTAGCAGTGTAAAGCCTGAGATGGATAGTGTGATTGCGGTACTTATTTCACAAGAGATGAGGAGAAAGACCATTAATACTAATTCCCTATATACCTTGCAAGTTTAAGGAAGGCCTAAGGATAAATGGCTTAAAGGGGATAAAAAGAAGGATAAGTCAAAAGGACATTCTAAGACCCCTAGAAAGAGCAAAGTTAAGTGTTGGAACTGCAGTAAAAGAGGACATGTGAAAGAATGTAGGAATAAAAAGAAGAGCATTGATGCTTCCATGAATAAATCCTCTGATGATGGTGATTCTAACACTTTACTTATTTCAACTAACTCTATTAGCAATGATGCTTGGCTTGTTGATTTAGGTGCTTCCTACTTTCGACACCTAAAATTTTGCTCTAATTAAAAAAATATTTATTATTTATTAAATTATTTTATCCTAATGCCTTCTATTAATTAAATAAATATTTTTGTTTATTTAATTAATTCACTTAACCTTTTCTTTCTAAATTAAATTATTACCAAATTTTGCTACAACTAAATTTGGTGGCCTATTATAGGCCTTACAAATTGTAATTGAAAAAAAGTACACAATTTTTTTTTACAAAACTTCTTCATTTTGCACTTCATGATTTAAAAGTTAAAATTTATTTCACATATGCAAGTATTCCAAGCAAGTAACAACAAAAGATTGCATAGAAATAGCTCTTGTATTACAAAAATGTGTAACGTTTCCCACACAAGTCGTGGGAATAGCTGACAAATAGCTATAAACAAATATTTCCATACAAATATGAAAATAAACTATATTACAGAAGAAAGGAATGAATATGAGAATAAGGTGACCCGTCATTGCCTAGAATGACGAGCCCAATCGAAAAGAGTTGTTGAACTTCAGCTGTCCATCCACTCCAACTTCTTCCGCTCCCATTCCAAGAGTACTTGAAAGATCATTTATAGCTGAGTAAGAGCAATGAGGACCATCATACTTTCATATTCAAAATCAACAAAAATATAGTTCATCTGCATATAAGATACTAAAATATATGCCTACAACTATCACTATGTCAGATTCAGAAGCAAGGAATCAATACAGAGAGAGTGTCATGAGATAACAACAGATACCATGTTTTATGTAACGTGTTTATTTCATGTGCAGATACAGATATAGATACATAGTACATTACTATAAAGCATGTGGGGTTAAATGAGGCTCCCACAAGGGTTGAGCCCAACATGCTAATATGTCAATATCGCTCCATTGAGCAAGGACCCATAATTCGCAATAGTTAAACTTTCAAGATCACTATTATGGATGATGTGCCTATGACCAATATAGCCATATTGGCATATCAAACACCTTGAGAACCCTAATGGGGTCTCAGAATATTATTGTAATCATGAAGAGTCTGATAATTCAAGAAAGAATTTCATTATCATAACTATGATCTCAGAAGGTGTAATATCAAATTATTACACAAAGTGATATGGACTATCAATAATTGTTCAGGCACAGTGGCATCAAAAGATGTTATAGATCATAAGGAAATATGAAACAACCATTAATGACTTAAGACAATCACAGTAAGTAAAAGTTCATATCAATCCTTATAGGAATCAAAACAGTCAGTGGCCATGTAGAGTTATCAAAGAATTAACACAAATGATATTGATCATTTATTCACGATTTTAATAGATGTTACGAGTTGTGACAATCATAATCATGGAGCAATGAAAATATCCTTGCACAGTCACCTTCAAGGGACTGGTCACAGTAACAATAGTAGAATCAGAATACCAGTCTAAGAAAGGTGCATCTACAGTTTGAAAAGAATACTAATGTTAGTCCAACCAAGCTAAAAGGTCACTATCATAACAAGTGACATCACACACTCCACGTACCCAAATGATAGAAAATCTAGTCATAAAGGCTTTGCAGTGATAGTGAAAGTGAATTATACAAAGAATATGACAATACACAATCTGCGCCATGAAGAGGATCTCACAATCCTCATCCAGTGTAATAGGGTTGTCAATAATAGTGCAATTACAAGGAGAATTTTCATAGAACAATGACTAGAAGATAATCATTTAAACCTAACAGAGGTATCATTGCAAATACCATATGAAGACCATTTTCATGAAGACAAATGTAGACATGAATACAAAGCTACAACAATAGTTGAAATTCTATATAAAGGGCTTCCATGAGATCAAGAATGTAAATAAGTACAAGGAGATAACCCATTGTTCAAAAGGTTGAGACTGACTAGATAGAGAGATCAAGATTATGTTTACATCCTCCATGAATATGTATACATGGTAATGCAGTCATAAAACATGTTAGAATGGTCTTGAAAGCTAATTCAAGGAGATGAAAAGGACACCATATGAAATTACAATGAGCAGTTAGTCTGAGAAAACATAGTTAGCAGCCCTGGGCCTTGACACATAAATAGCAAAGACTACCCTCAAAGAACCTTTAGCAGTTATAAGGAGTAGGGCCACTGTCTATACACAGTCACAAATATACACAGTCACAAATATAGTCAAAGACATCATCAAAGGCTGTATAAAAACAATGACTAAAAATCATTACACTGTATGTGTAGTTACAATCACAACAAAGACCATCATTCAAAGAGAACATCTGAAATGTAGTTACAAAATAATGAAAGATTCAAAATGTCTCTTACATATACATATCTTTCATCCCTGCATACAATAAAGGTTACTTATACATAAGGTATATGAGCAACAATGCATGCTTGAAGATGATGTTATGAACTACAACAGTCAAAATATGAGGAGAAAATTAGCTCTTTAAAGCATATGATCGGACCTTGAGAAATAAAAAATACAGTCATAATGTTTCAATCGTATCTAAAAAATTATGATCTAGGTTTTCACGATTTTTGTACGAAAATTAGAAAAATTCAAGACAAAAAAACCCAATAAATCTTATAGCAACCCCGTTTGTATTTTTTCCAAACTCTTCATCACTCTGAAACATAGTAATTAGAGAAAAAGTTGAGACTTTTATAATTATAGCAACATTTTCTAACACAATGCATGGAACAAACGCTTATCATAGCATACGCTCACTTAATATGATTAGCTAGTAAAGTCACTAAGCATCCATAGTTAAAGAACAAAGCCTAAAGACAATCAAAAAGAGAATACAGTCATAATTCTTTCAATGATAGAGAGTATTATTAGATGCTTCAACAATGCAATCACAATAATGAAGAGATATTCATGAAGATGTGTTCTTCTATAAGGTCACCATGCGAATGCTATGAGAGAAAGGATTAAACAAAAGAATGCAATGCAATCATGAGAATATCATGAGTCTCAACCAAGGAAGAAAAGGAGTTGACAGTAATAGTTTTGAAGAGATCAATGGCAATATCATGGATCAAATAGCAAGTTGGCTCAGAATAGTAAAAGAGGATTGTTAAAAGACCCTCAAAGAGTTTGTAAAAAAGTTTTGTAAAGACAGTGAACAACTGACACAGATATAGTTTGAAGAAAAGTAAGGAGAAATTCATGACAGACCCATATCACTTTCATGATTGATAAAACACAAAGAACTACAGTCATTGAGCAGAACCCCTAAATGTGTGCGCATATTAAAGCAAAATATCCATCTTTAAAGAGCTTCGGGTTAATGCAAGAAGAAGAAAATACAAAGATTTTTTTTACTTACCATGAAAAATTTGAAAGTAGATTCCCAGTTCAAGCCAAAAGAAACCCTAGCTCCAGTTCAAGTAGAGAGAGCATGTCGGCTACAGGAAGAATCTACTCTAGCAAGATACAATGATGAATAATATGTATGTTCATAGTATTGAAACTTTTCATTTGCATGCCCTATTTGAAACAATGGCTTATTTTTATTTGTTTTGAAGAAACAAATTATACATCTAATAGAAGGGTCGAGGTCATGACTTTGGGTCATGAAAACTAGGATTTTGTAATTAGCCCATGTATAAGAGCTAGGACTATAAAGCTCTTTCTTTTTCTTACTTTCACTTGTTTAATAGTTAATATATTTTAATTAAGATTTATTATTAAAATCTTAAATAAAATATATTAACTTATAAAAGAGTTAAGTTATATTTATAATTAATATAATTTTATTAAGATTAATTCTTTAAAAATCTTAATATAATTATGTTAAGTTATAAAAGAAACTATAAAAGGAATAAATAGTTTTATCTTAGCACTTAATTAAAACGAATTGTTTTAGTTGAAGTGTTAAAATAAAATTATTTAAAAAACAAAGAAAGCACATAGTGAGCATGCAGATTTTCAGAGAAAGGGGTGCTTTTTTCTAGCTATATTTAGCATCAGAGTTCATGCAAATTTTATAGAGGGAGAAGTGTTTTTTTAGAGGGCTATTTTTGGCAGATTGGCAGTCAGAGTACTAGTTGCATGTAGTTTTAGTTGAGGGGCTATTTTTCATCATCATAGAGTGTTTTTGATAGATTTTTGCATGTGCTTTGCATGCTATTTTGGGTAAATTCGCCCAAGGGTTTCTTCATGCAGATTTTTGGAGATTCTCTTCTATATATTCTCCTCTTCTCTTCATTATTTTTTTGAGTTATTTCTTTCCTCAACATGATTGTGGGCGGTTTTAGGCCCTTTCATGCTCAAGGATAGTATTGTAGCTCACATTTTCCGAGTTTTGTAATAACAACAACTCCTTTGTTTTCAATAAAATAGCAACATTTTCCTTTTCAATACTTTTTTTCAATGTGTTATTAATTGGATGATTCGATGGATTTCTGTAATTTATTTTCAAATCCTTTGATTTGTCTCATTCAAATAGAATTTGATGTTAAAAGATACATCCTAGGTGCATGTCCTAGATTGTGTTAATTGATTTTAATGGTTTGTAGTTGTGTTGGTTTTCCTCCAAGCAAAGAATTGAGTTCAACCCTTTTTAGGAAATACTTATGCATCCACATGTTTTGTTGAATTATGAGAGTTTCATGGCTATTTGTTGAAGGTTTTGTGAGATAGGCAGGTTGCATGTCTCAAATAGAACTTTTGGTGCATCACCTCATAGGATATGTTTAACTTCAGTATTCCTTCTATCCTTTTTCTTGACAAAAAGTTGTTTGCAGGAGATTCATCATACAAGAAGTTGCCCTGTAATCTGTAGGTCTACTTTCAAGGCATGCCCACAAGCCTGAAAGTATTCCCATGTTTCACAAGATTGTTGAGCTTTAAGTTTAGCATCACGAGTGCAATCCTTCGTGACAACATAAATAAATACTCTATTTATTTAATGTATCTAGCACTTTCCTCTATTAATTAAATAAATATTTTTCTTTATCTAACTAATTCATTATCCCCTTCCTCTTAAATCCTAGCCCTCCAACTTTTTCACATGAATCATAATCTAAAATTGTAGGTACATGACAAGGGTTAATCATCTCTTCATTCACTTTGGGGTTTCTCCAAAGTCAACCTAGATCTTAATCTCCTCCCTTCATCTTCACCTAACCTTCAATCTTATTGATTCTCTTCCATCTATGTGATCTTGGTCATTCATAATCTCATCTCTTAATTTAAGGCCTTGATTCTTTTGTATATTTCTATAAAGAATGGAGGATAGGATAACAATGGAGACAAGCCTACTATGTGTGTGGAGGTATATTTGGTTATTTCATGTTATTTGCATGCATTTGTAGTTCTCTATTGGTTGTCTGTTGAATGATTTTTTTGATCTAGGGTTAGTGGTTGGCTTAGATAGGGTTTACAAATAGGTCATAATTCAGTGTTCACATTGTGGAACGCTTGGTGGGACTTATTTCTTTATTAAATCTACAGTTCCAGAGGTTTTCTTAACCTTAAGGCTTATATTGTTGGTTTCTCAAAAATTACGTGTAATGAAGTTAAGTAGCGGAACAAATTCCTACACTAACCTTGAGAGGAGGGTAATGTAAAAACTTTTACAGATCTTTACAACAATTACAAAAAACAAAAATAGACATAATAACATTCAAACCATAACACGGTGATTTACGTGGGGAAAACCCTTTCGGGAGAAAAACCCCCACACTCCAAAAGCTGCCCAATATATTATTCCGCAATCAAAAACAAATTACAATATACGTGCAGAGCAAGCTCTTTGCAGGAGTACCACTAATCAGATATTCAGAAGTAACTCAATAGCCATAAGACTCTTATACACAACCTTTATCTCACGTACTTCATATATAGGAGATACAATACAAGAAACTGTCAATTGATACCTCAATGATGAACCACTAGTACCAAACCGGTACTGAGAGGGGGGGGTGAATCAGTACAAACACAAATACAGTCCAAAAACCAATTTGACAGCAGATACTCCAAATGACTGGCAAACAGAGGTACTGGTCAAAACAGAGTGCAACAGGTAACATCCAGTACGGCTCAAACAGTCACAAACTGGTCACTCACTAAGCTTTCCTTTTAGCTCAATACTATAATATCATTACGCTCTCATGCATGAATAGGTAAACTATCATCTGATCATCACAACAGTTAGTTCAGTATGTTTTATAGACAGGCATAAAACACAGAACCATCATATGCTCACCAGGTAATAACAAAGCATCACACATGACACACATATTTTTCATGTGGAAACACAACTGGGAAAAACCATGGTGGGGATGAATACCCACAAGTTGCTTTTGAACTCTTTTGAAGTCCGCTCTGTTAGGAGCCTTGTCTGGTTAAAGACATTACAATAGGTTCTGCTACGAACCGATCCTGTTAGGGATCACCCGGTTAAGGGATGGTTATAATACCCGGTTAAGGGTTACCTTGTTAGAGGATTTCAAGAACTCAATAGCTAAAGGATCTCCAGAGCTCTATAGCTTCTCATAACTCATTAACCTCGAGTTACCTGGTTAAGGGATTTGAATCAAGTCGGTTAAGACTACCTTGTTAAGGGATTTTGCATCAAGCCAGTTAAGGCTACCCTATTAGGGGATTTTACAATTGTTGAAATGGTTAAAGATCAACAGGAATTACAATGATCTAACAGCACTCAATGCTAATGCAGATCCGTTTTGGCTCCTCTTCTCCTTCTGCACATTCACTTTGCAGGTATCTCTTCTCTCCTTTAGTCTGGAAAGAATCACGTATCACTTCCCTTGGATACACACTCACAACTTTTGCCAACAACCTTAGAAAGAAACACAACATCGACCTTATAGGAAACAGACAGGTTGATAGCAAAAACCCTAAACCCTTAAACCTGTTGGGTTAAACAATTCAAGCGGTTCCATCCTGACCATTGAATCATACTGCATTAAATGCAACAATCTTGAATCGATCTCAAGACATTCTCCATCGTCCATTTTCCACCGATTTCATGGCGGCTGATAACCCATCACGTGTTATCACAGTTTGACAGACTTCGCACATTCCCAAGGTAGATAGGAATAGTCTTCTTCATGCAAGATCCTTCACGCGCATAGAGCTTACGTGGCAACACGATCTATTCTCCATTATACTGCTAACTCATCACACAAAGATCACCGATTGAGTCACACAGGCTTGAGGTGCTCCAACTGGAAATCCTGAAGTGTAAACTACCTACCAACCGGTAGTAACACAATGCTTCCATTTGCCGGTTCTCATAACTGCATGTCGGTTCATCTTGAACAAATATGCCGCTTCACTTTGGCATATAAACCGATTCATACATATGTCAGTTCCTGTCTCTTTTCACCTATCACATGTGTCGGTTCACACCATGTCTCATATTGACATCAATGACAACATACAATATCATTATGTCTTCATGTCAGTTCACATAATGCCAACAATAAGACTCTTACACACAACCTTTATCTCACGTACTTTATATATAGGAGATACAATACAAGAAACCGTCAAATGGTATTACAAAACCATGGGCTAAAACCACCCAATAAGGTGTAGCCAACCTTATCTCCCTTCTAGATGCCCTATGACATGTCCCTCCCTTTCTAAAACTCATTTATGTGTCTGATGTATTTTATATTTCTTATATCAGGAGTACAAACTTCCATAGGCCATAACTTGAGAACCATGTGTCTTATTAACGAACCATTTGAAGCATCGGAAAGCTTGTGAAGTGCTCTATTGCCTCGTAAATAGTGACATCATTTATGCCCACTTTTCAAGACGTTTTGGGGTCTCTAAAGTCCTCAAAATCAAATTTAAACCTTTGATTGGACCCCTCCAAAATGGAAAATTTAATATCTTCAAAACTAGTTGTGATCTTGCAATGTAACTTTACCAGAATGCTTATCTAGCCAACCAGAAGTTTCGGGGAGAATTTTGCACCATTTTGTTCTCAAATAAAAACTTACTATTGTATCAACTTAAGTTTCACCTTAGAGAAATTACCTTCAAACTTGTTAGTCCATCATGCAAATATAACTCAAGCTTCAACCAATGAAAGAACATGAAATAAAAGTAAATAAAAGATTATACCTTCATGATTTATGTCTCATTCTGTCCTAACCCCATTATTCTTGGCTGCGGATGATTTTGCTCTCAAACAAGCACTCGTAGCTTCCAAGATGGCAAGTGTGGAATGGACAGGTAGATAATATGATATGCAAAAGCTATGCTATGATAATGATTTATGCTAAATTGCTCAAAAACTCTAAAAATGATAAACAAATGAACTCACGGATGTAAAGATTAAGACTCCTAATTGACTATAAGATTAGCTGTTAGTTTCAAAAATGGCTTAGGAGACCTCTATTTATAGATTCTTGAGTGCATAAGCTTAGGTGGAAGAGATCAACGACCATGATTAAATCTTGCAATTTCGATGGCTATCAGCAAGAGGTTGAGATGTGAGAGATAAAGGTGGAAGATGTTTCTACTACACCTAAAAGATGGAGGAAAAGGTGGGAGGAGAAGTCAAGTGTCAGAAATCTCACCTTGACTGAAGAGAAGACTTGAGAGAATATAGGATAGTTGGAGATGATTTAGGTATAAGAGGACAAGTGGACTCAACTCCCTCCAAAGATGTAGGAAGGTTGGAGAAAATATAGGGAAGTTGAGAAATATATTTACGTACACATTATTTGAAGAATGATTTGGAAGTTGAAGATAATGATGTATTAATATTTAAAAAATATTAATATCTTTAGCCACATGATGGATGAGTTGGCAAAGGATAAGATGATGCTGAGATGAGATGAGTTGGAAAAGGGAGATTAAATAATTTAAGAAATTATTTAATTGATGAGACTATAGGATAGTAGATAGGAGATAACTAAATATTAGATATTTAATTAATTGGTTTAGAAGAAAGAGATATAAATGAATTAATTAATTAAATGTTTCAACTCAATTAATTAATAGAAGAATAAGACTAATGAATTAAATAAATTAATATTTTTAAATTAACTTATTTTTTGAATAAAGGGGTAAAAACTTTAGTAATAATCAAAAACCAACATTACACAAGAAACCAAAGCCACATGGTTCCAAAAGAGAGCAACAAACTCAACCAAAAATCATCCAGCTTCATAACTATCCATATCCTCAGCAAAGATCTTATGCAATTCTTGATAGAAAATCAAGGGATTTAAATGCTGCTAAAACCCTTGTAGTTGATTTAGAAGATGATCTAATCACAACAGGTAAATGGAAAAGGGAAGTACAGACACCTAGTGCTCAACCTTCAACTTCTTCTGATCCTGTAATCCAACAACTAATGAATGATGTGATTACTCTTAAAAGACAGTTGCCCAAGGCTAGTACCTCATACCCATCTCCCTATCAAGATGTCCCTAGAAGGAATACAAACCAGACTTTGGGCTATGGGAACAAGACTATGCAATTACCTCATGCTCAGCAAAGATTAGCAATTGAAGCACCTCTTGCTTAAGGGAATATGTGTGTATTTGACCTCACTGATGAACATGATGGCAGTTATTCTCCTGAGATGGTGCGTTATGCACAATTGGTGGATTTTAAAGATACCTCAAATGAGTGGGGAGAAGAAGAATATTCAAAGCAACCTGGCGACTCTGAAATCCATTTTCTTGAGTATGAGTCAGATTCGAAAAGAGGAGGTGATATTTTGGTTACTTTAGAGGATCCTTCATGTGTTGTGCTCACAAGAAACCAACAAAATGTGAAAGCTCAGGTGGCTTCTTCATCATCTGTGGTGGCTTTCAAAAGTAAAGGGATTGACTCAGTGTTTCATAATAATGATAAAAAATTGCAAGAACCCTTATTTTTAAAGCCTGTTGAAAAAGAAAGTTCATTTGATATTATAGAGTTTTGCAAATCTTCTCAAATTAAAATCACACCTGTTGAGTACCTTAAGCTAAATCCTAAAGAACTAGACAGACTTTTACAATTTGTAAAAGGAAATAATGCACCATGGACTAATGGAACGCATCAGTCAGTGAATGCCATATTGCCCTCACGTAGTAATGAGATGGTTCATCCTTCGGTTTGTGAAAAGATACCTGATATAACTGCTCTTCAAACAGATGATTCTACACACCTCCTTGAGTCAAAACCAGAGTCCTTTTATATATCATTATTCATAAATGGTCATAGGTTGAATAATTGTATTATAGATTCAGGTGCATCCGACAATATAATGCCCTTTGTTGTAGCCAAAGCATTAGGGTTATCCTTGACCAAGACTTTTGGCAGATGTTATTCTATGGATTCAAAACAAATTCCTCTGGTAGGCCAAATTAAGGATGCTCAAGTAGTTCTTGTTTCCCACCCGGAGAAAAGGATCAAGTTGACAATTCTGATAGCTGATATCCCAGCTAGTTATGGCATGTTGTTAAGCCATACTTTCTATAGGGACTTAGGTGGTGAAATCAAAATGGATTGGTCTCAAGCCACAATTCCTATTGGGAAACAGTGAGTCATCCTGTAGCATGAATCAAAGTCCAAATTCACTGTTTTCCCATCTGATGACCCTAGAGCCTAGATTCTATATCATGATTGTCAATTTGGAAACTACATGATTTTTTTTGACAGTGGGGTAGAGGAGGATTCATCTCAAATTGAGGGAAAAGAAAGCCTGTGGCTAATGGAGTTTGATGGTAGTTGTGCAGCGTTAGATTCTGGTGCAGGGGTAGTGTTAATACCACCTTCTAGCAACCCTATTCCTTTTTCTTTTAAGCTGGAATTTTAAAATACCAACAATATAGCTGAGTATGAGGCTTTGTTGTTAGGTTTAGCTGAAGCTAAGAGATTGGGGGTGAAACTCTTGCGGGCTAAAGGAGATGTTGAACTAATTGTAAAACAGGTAAGAGGATTGTTTAGTGTTAAAAATGAGAGGTTGAAACATTATCGGAATAGAGTTTGGGACAAAATTGAGGATTTCGATGCATTTTCCATTGAAGCAATACCCAAGGAATTGAACTCAAAAGAAAATTATTTAAGAGTCTCAGCTTCATTGCTAGTCCCACATCCTGAATTTGTTGATGATATTTATAGGGTAGAGTCGATATATCGACCCAATGTCCTAGACAACTCTGATTCTTGGCAGGTATTTGAGAATGATAAACAAATAAATAACTTTATGCAAAGTGTGGACATGTTTTCTGCCATATATTTTGAAGGTTCAGATGCAGAGTGCAAAGAATTTTCGCTAGAACGAGCCAAAGAGTTGTCTGATGGAATCATGCAGTTGAAAGGAAACAAGATCCCTTAAGGGTTGGTTTCTTTGGAGCGTTTGTTTGATCATAATGATGCCTACAAGAATAATAAAGGTGACAAGCCCCAAGAGGCCCAGGATATTGGAGGTTACGAAAAGGTTAACATTGGTACTGAGAATGAACCCAAATATATCAATCTGGGAAAATATTGTACGCTGGCAGAAAAGGAAAGGTTCATTAGCCTCCTGGTGGAGTTCAAGGATGTGTTTTCCTGGTGTTATGACGATCTTAAAAATTTCCAAGGAAAATTCCAACACCAAATTCCCCTAAAGCCTAGAGCAAGCCCTTTCTGGCAAAAGCTTAGAAGCTTCAATCTAAAAGTGGCACAGGTTATATTCCAGGAAGTAGATAAGATGTTAAGAGCCAGGGTTATATATCCCATCCATCATTCTACATGGATAGCAAATATCGTACCTGTTAGAAAGAAAAATGGGGAAATAAGGATCTACGTAGACTTTAGAAATCTTAACCAAGCCAGCTTAAAAGACAATTATCCTTGTTGGCATTTCAATAAGGATATTGAGAAGGTTGTTGGAGATTATTGATATAAATGGAGAAGGATGATTACTGTCTTAGTAATATTGTTTTGTCATTGATGTCAAGAAATTGTTTTTCTGATTCAGTATGATGTTGCCATATCTTGAGAAGTATGTGTTGATGAGTATTAGGAGGTTAGTAAGTGACACAGAAAGAATGTGATAATAAAGAGGAGAAATAAGTTATTCAATGGGCAACTATTACCGAGTTAGACAATGATGAGATCATGTTGTTTTGATTGTTTTCATATCCTACACATGTTGTTGATTATAAGTTTAATACTGTATTATGTCACCGAACAAGGAACCTAGTCGGTAAACCCTAAGGTTATCGATATCGGTTAAAGAAGGTAGAATGTCTACCAAGCGAAGTTCAGTATTAACCGAGTAACAACCGAGTTATAATAGATCGCATTGGATGGATAAAAGGATTATTTAATGAAGGATGCTGATGAGCTGGAGATGAATAAATGATTGGTATGCCGTGCAAGAAGTTTGTAAAGAATCTATGGCAATGAAAATCAAGAGGAAGATCTATAGCACAGATTGAGCCGCAATAACCTAGAACAAGTTCCTAGGAAGGAATGCAAGTTCCAAGGCGAGGTAAAACATTTTCAGATCGAAGGATACATTGAACCTAGTCAAGTTTGAAGATCTGATGGCTAAGATTGATCATGGGAAATATGATCAAGGAGATTAAGCGGTTAGAAATTGTTTATAAATAAGGAATTATTGATAAACACTACATGTGGGCAAATGTATGCACAGTGATGCTACAGGAATGTTTACCGAGCTCAAAAGATTGAAGATCTGATTGAAGAACACATTGAGAAGCCCAACAAGCCCATCAAGGGACTAGATAAGTCTTATGACAAGATTGTTTTGAGCAAATAAGAATATGCTTTAGCATTTCAGATGTGAAGTTGCAGATATATTTTATTACTGTTGTTTATTTTGTAAGTGATAGGAAATCTCTTAACTGAGTGGACCTAACAGTCTTATTTGTAAACCCTCTAGCAAGGTAACATTCTAAATGACTGTTTGAAATCCTTTGACAAGGTCACTTCTAACAAAGTGCAAGACTCTAACAAGTTTGAGGGAAATCCCTTAACCGGGTCACATCTAGCAATGTGTTTGTAATCTTTAACAGGATTTGCTTTTAACCGAGCATACTCTAGAAGGGCATATTTCTTAGTGGGTCCGAAATCCCACAGTGGTTTTTCCCTATTTGGGTTTCCACATTAAATCTGGTGTTATATGTGTTGTGATGTTATCTGTTCATGAGTTTGAATGTTTTACAATTTTGGTTATGTATTTTGAAGTATAAGCTACCGAGGTTGAATCTGTTGAATATATTGAAGATTAAGTTTGTATGATTCACCCCCCCCCTCTCATCTTATTTACTATTAGCATCAGAGCTTTACAATCCCTTGCCATCCATGGACCACATTCTGCAAATAGTCTTAGGGTTGGAGATGATGTCCATGCTTGATGGATTTTCGGGATATAATCAGATCAGCGTTTAGGAAGATGATCAACATAAAACTGCCTTTATTACTCCCCAGGGTACATTTGCATATAACTAGATGCCCTTCGGTTTGATCAATGTAGGAGTGACATTTCAGTGAGCTATGGACTTGTCCTTTGGCCACTTAAAGGATAAGATCATTGTTGTATATCTGGATGACTTAACAGTATTCTCAAAAAGAAGAAAACATCACCCGTGGGACCTGAGACAAGTGTTGTAGAGGTGTCGGGAGCATGGGGTATCCTTGAACCTGAAGAAGTTGGGAGTCACAAAGGGTAATTTGCTCAGTCATATTATTTCTAAGGAGGGGCTGAAAATAGATCCTGAAAGGGTAAGAGTAATTCAACAGCTAACTCTACCATCAAGTAGGAATGTCGTTAGATCCTTCTTCGGACAGGTAAATTTTCTAAGGAGGTTCATCCCGAATTTTGTAGAAACTACCATATACATTGTGAATTTGATGAGTGAGAAACAAGTTTTCAAATGGAGTGAGGAAGGGAAGAAAGTGTTCACCTCAATAAAGAATTCTATTGGTCAGGCACCTGTTCTGGTTAATCCTGATTTCAGTAAAGATTTTGTTATTTACTGCTATGCCTCAGAGCACACTATGTCAAGGATTTTATTATAGAAGAATGAGAATAATGATGAAGTCCCAATATCATTCATGAGCGTACCACTAAAAAAGCATGAATTAAAGTATTCAATAATGGAAAAGCAAGCATATGTGGTTGTGAAAGTTGTAAAGCAGTTCAGGTATTATATTCTCCATTCCCATGCTATTGTTTATGTGTCTCATTCAATAGTCAAGAGCATATTGACGTAACAAGACATAGGGATGAATGAAAGAGCTTCTTGGGTGTTAAAAATTCAAGAGTTCAATTTAGACATTAGGCCCACAAAGTTGGTAAGGGGGTAGGGTTTGTGCAAGCTGATTGCTGAAAGCAAGGAGAAAGTGACAAAGGAATTGGCTTTAGTCCTGTTTGTTGGTCTTCAAGATTTTTGGTTTACAGATGTAGCATATTACTTGACATATGGAGATTGCCCAGAATATCTTTCTACAAAAGAAAATAGGAACCTGAGGCTAAAGGCAACTAAGTACCTCATTTTTAATGATGTATTATATAAGAGAGGATTGGATGGAACCTTCTTGCGTTGTGTTGATAAATCACTCCAAGAGTCCCTTTTGAAAACATTCCATGACAAACCCTATGGTGGTCATTTCTCTTCAACGATAACTGCCTACAAGATCTTGAGGAACTGTTATTATTGGCCAGGAATGTTCAAGGATGCATATGCATGGGTGGTTAGGTGTGAAAAATGTAAGTTGTTTACAGGTAAGCCGTAGCTCGCAGCATTACCACTACGACCTGTGGTTGTAGATGAACCCTTCAAGCAGTGGGGTCTGGATTTCATTGGTCCCTTGACACCTACCTCTAGTGCAGGACACACTCATATATTGACAGCCATAGACTATTTCACTAAATGGGTTGAGGTCATTCTGGTACGAAAGACAACCTCGAAGATTGTTTGTAATTTTCTGAAAGAGAACATCCTAGTTCTATTTGGAGTTCTGTTAAAAATTGTAGCTGACAATGCTATCAATTTCTCCTCTACTGAAATTTCTTTGTTTTTCTATGATCATGGAATCTCTCTTGTTCACTCATCTGTTTATTGTCCTCAGGGAAATGGCCAGGCTGAATCCAGTAATAAAAATCTCATTAATATCATGAAAAAATTAGTGAGTGAGAATTTTAAGGATTGGCATAAGAAACTGTATGAAGCTCTTTGGGTCAACCGTACATCGCCAAATAGCGCAATTGGGATGTCTTCGTTTGAACTAGTCTATGGTGTTGGTGCTCAGGTAGCACTTCCTTTGGAGCTGGCAGCTACCAAACTACAAATGATTATTGAAGATGTTTATTTCCAAAGTTCTCTAGAAAAGAAGATCATGCACCTGACAAAGATTGATGAAGAAAGAGATAAACTGGTGGACCAGATAACAGAACACCAGATGAGGGTGAAAAGGATATTTGACAAGCGAGCAAGGCCTCAAAAGTTCATGTTGGGAGATCAAGTACTACTCTAGGATAGAAGAAGAGAGCCCAAGGGAGCACATGCCAAGTTCGAGTCACTCTGGAAGGGACCATTCTTGATTCATGAGGTAAAGGGACCAAATTCTTTCAAACTTGCATGTCTGGATGGTATTGTTCTTCCTTTGACCTATAATGGTCAAAATTTGAAATTATATCAACTGTAAATGAGAGTCCCTCATGGTTTTTGTATATAGTGTTCAGTTAATCTTGTGGTTGTATGTCTTTTCTGTTTAGTTTTGTTTGTGTCTTTAAATAAAGTCTACATGCGAAACCAGAGATTCTGGAGTTCATTTCTAGTTCCTTCATAGTTCTAGTCCCCAGTCAGAGTCAATGTTAATCCACCCATAATTTTCCCTTTTAAATATTTAAAATTTGTGGGTTGCCTTTTGTGCCTTTACTTCTGTCGGGTCATTTGTTCTCCTCGTACTTGAACCGTTGAACTCTTTTTAAAAATAAAAAAAAGTTCAAGTGGTTCAAGGTTCAAAGGGCATTTTTAAAAGAGAGTCATTTTTGGTCTTTGTCGTCATGCGACCAAGTGCATTTTTGTTTGTGGTCATTGAGGTTTTGAACCCGTTGAACCGAATTTCAAACAGTTCAAGGTTCAAAGTTCAAAATGCCTTTTGATGAGTTGCGGCAATGTATCGTTATATGACGAGCTCCTTATGTTTTGATTTGATATGCGACCTTGAACCTTGAACCAAATTTCAAGCGATTTAAAAGGTTCAAGGTTCATGTTTAATAATCCTTTTCTTTTGTCACTCGTTCCCTGTGTTGTTTTGTGTGCCACCCACTCACTGTTATATTTCTTTAGTGAACTTGAACCGATGAACCTTTTTGTCAAACGGTTCAAGGTTCATGGGTTCATTTCAAAACTAACTCTAAAGCTTTTTGGTGGAAATAAAAGTGGCACAACAAGAAGGAATATTCCCTTATTCGGCAATTTAAAATTCTAAATGTGGAAAGAAATCATGAGAACATCAAATTACTTGTGTGGAAGTGATGGATAATTAAGAAGGTGTCAGTCTATGTCATTTCACCATTACTTCGCACGCTTGGGTAAATCATGTTGAAGCGTGTGTAGCTCTAAAGATATTTATCTGTCCGATTGAAGGAAATGTGTATGAATTTATTTCCATATTTAAGAAGGTCACAACTGCCATACTTCAGTAAATTGGAGGTGCCGAAGGTAAAACCAGCACTGTTCTCTAGAAGAATTTCCAGCTTTCATGGTGTTGATGGGTGTTTCAAAGCCCATTGTAGAGAAAGTTCAACCTAGAAGGACGAAAAGGTCACCATCTTCCGGTCTCACAGTTGCTCAAGTAACTCGGTCCAGAAGAAAAAAGAAGAGTAGGGAACCCATCTTGAGACTGGTTATTGTAGACTTGGACCCCAGTGAAGAGCTTGAACAAACAATGGATTCACAGGATCAAAGCGAGCTTGGGATGCAAGAAATGGACACAAATAAATAAGTGGAAACTCAACAGGATCCCATGAATACCTTGGTAATTGTTACTTCACTAGATGCAAGGACCACCCCACCACCTAAGGAACCTGCAATCGCACCAAGATGGCTGGAAGCCACCATTGGAAAAAAAAGGAGTGTGGTGTCGGTCACAATTCCAATGGAGGACATGGTTAGCAGATGCTTGGGAAAGACATCAAAGCCAAAAAAGCTCAAAACACAAGCAATGCTTGATGTGGATGACACAATAGGTCACTGGACAGCCGAAGTTGCCAAACCCATTCTTGGAAGAAATGCAGACAAGGCTACGAAGGAGGATTTCACTGTGGAGAAGATAGATTTGGGGATTGCTTCAAGAGTTGTAGATGTTAAGCATATGGAATCCTCCACGAAGAGGATAATTTCAAGGACTTGGAAAGATGAAAAGGATAAAAGAGAACTAAAGAAAGTTGTCACACTGATGGCTGAGTACATCAATGTTATCCACAACCCAGATCCCCAACCATTATTGCAGATACGAGTGTCATTTGACCCTAAATCACCAGCAAACCAGAAAATACTAGATCGGGTTCAAAGGAAAAAGGTAGTGACGGAGATGTTTAATAAATGGTTGGACCTGATAATACATCAAGGGTCATATTATATTAGTAATCTGGTTAAAGTTTATAAGGATGTTGAAACTGTGAGTAAAGAGCTTGAACTGGAAAAGGTCGCCTGGGGAAAAGAAAGGATTAAGTGGGTAGCAATCCTTGTACAGATGAATGATGTTCAGAAGTATGGAGTGATGAAATTCCTGGCTGAGAAACCGGTGGAGAACTTGGATGACAATGTATTATACGTGTCAAGGAAAAACGTGGAATGGCACAATTTGATCATCAAGCAAGGCCATGAAGAATCCACCAGGTTGCTCAAAGGATTGACTGACTTGATTGACACGATGCAGAAGGACCTCAAGTGTATTGATATTCAACTCATGAAGGATGGCACCAAGGTAATCAAAGAAGATGCAGACATGACTAAGGTTTTTCAAGAAAGGATCTAGTTCATTTAGACAACAAAATCCTTGACCACTGATGACTTTTCAAAAGAGGCAAGGATTGAATCAATGATCATTGTCTGTTTGGACTATTTAGAGCTTCACAAGGGAAAGTTACACAGGTAAATATGGACAAAGAAGTGTGGAAGCAGAGGACCCTGCACATCGGTCTGCCCTATTTCCAAGTCATCTTAAACTTCTCGGCAGTGCACCTTGAATGGAATGGTTCTGCAGCAAAGAAGGACAAGCCCGTAACATCCTCTACCACGGTGGAAGCCTAGCTGATCTGAAAATGAAATGTTAGCCTTTTAGTGGCTGTTAATTTAGTTTTATTTTATGTTGCTTTAAACAGTTTCTTTCACCTGGGTGAAAGTAAATGTTATTTGATCATGTAAAAACTATGGCTTGGTGGCTATTTAAGCTGAAGAGCTTGTCTTTCTACAAGTTCTAAAAACTGTGGTTTTGGGAGCAGCAGATAAAATTTTGGTTTCTGATATGAATTGTTTAGATGATACAATGACTGGTTATCAATGAAATGTTGTGTTATTTTTGAATCTCTGCGTTCTCAGATTTGTAATCTTTCTTAAGTTGTTATGGGCACAATATAACTTGGTGACCAGTTATCTCTATATTTTCTCTCTGTTCATATTTATTATTGGTTGTTGGACAACTCGCATTGTATTGATTTGCTTGATCCCCCTTGCCCTATGAGGCATGAGAGAGTATCAATTGAGCCATTAGTTTTTTGTTGAGTCCCTTTTTTTTCTTTTGAATTTATACAACAAGTATGTTATAAATCAGAGTCTATGAGCTCTCATTTGAATATTCTTTGAGACGTTTCCTATGTTGTAGTTTTGAAGGTGTTTATTTGTGTTGATGGATAAATGCTAGAGCCTTTCAATGCTTTCTGGTTAAAAGTGTTAGCATATCAATTGAATAATAAATTTATTGGAAATCATACAAGGAGCTTCCCTCTAATGTAGAGGTTGAATTCTCATTAATTCTTCCAACTGTTGGTATATTTGTTTCTTTCTAAAGGGTAAAATAGAGTCACAGAGTCATATTTTTCTTTAAGAAGATAATAGTTAAAATTTCAAGGAGACAAATTTGTTAACCAATAGGGTCCAAAATGGAAGGAGAGCCAAATAAGGATGAATGTTGTTTTGCCTTCCTTAGGGATAACCGCCACATCATCTATGCAAACATCATCCAACTTCTATATAGAGACAATATTATTGTGCTATATTTGAATCTTAGTAGAAAGGTGGAAGAAGCGAGTTTTATGGTCCCACTCCAACATCACTTCACTCTTTATTTTTAATGCTAGAAGATGTCTTTCATTTTAAGAACATGTTCCTATTCCAAAATTACGTCCATCTCATACTCGCACAGATCCAAGGAGAGGATAGAAGAAACAATATTCCTCTCCACCTCCCTTAGGTCAGCCTTGATCCTAATTTTTTGTCCAAATAGGTTGCCAACAACCTCCTTATTCCAAATTCTAACATCTCTTCTTATTGTTAGTGTAGGTTTTTATTTTATTTTTTTCCTTATATTAGGGGGTATTATTTTTTTGCACATATTATTTAAGCTTTCTTAGGTTATTAGGAGTGGTTAATATGAGGACTCATGGAAAAATACTTTAGCTAAATGTGTAACTCCCACCTCACTTAGGTAGTTGAGTTACACACCCTCTTTTGGCTTGTTGTGTCACCTCACATAACCACTATTTTGTCACTTCCTAAGTGGGTTATGGAGTAGTTGGGTTTCTCACCCTCTTTTAACTTTATGTGCCACCTTTGTAACTCATTTTTTGTTTTCACATAAAGAGGTCATGCCACGTTTTTTTTGGAATCAAGGAACATTGAGAGGGGGGGTAAATTAGTGTTTTGCAATTTTTAACCTTATTAATTTATTTTTAACCACTTAATACAAATGAATGAAATAAAGATGCAGAAAATCAAAGTAGATAACAGCAACACCGTAACACCAGATTTAATACATGGAAAACCTAGTTAAGGGAAAAACCACGATGGGGATGAGACCCACAATATCAATATACTATGCATAAGTATAGAAATATTACATAAGAGGAATGCACATGCATTCAGGCACATTGCCTAGGGCTCACTCCTCAAATTACAATAAGGGCTGCAACCCCGGAAGGCTCACTACCTTACATAAATGATTACAAAAGATAATTGAAATGTCTGAACTGATAAACAACATCTACAAATGCCAAAATATATAGTTTTGGTTAAGCACAAAACACTCAATATTACACTGCTCTACTATACTATTTTGTTCCTATTATATTCTGGAGCACAAATCCTTTACTTGCACACATCAAACTACGCACAATAAGTCACAAGTACTTTCCACACAATCATCGATATCCAAAATGATCATATACACCGGTCTTTTATATCCGCAACATGAAATTAGGTCTTCTACATGTCAACTTCAAGAATACTATGCAAATGATGAAACATGTATACCAAGTCGGCTCAATTCAAACTCGAATGCATATGCAGACCAAAAAAAATTGTCCACATGCTTCCCACAAGTCGGATGACCATCCTCAAACACAAAAACAACCACCAAAATTGATCCACATAATCTACACAATGATTATGTACACGAGGCTGCTGATGAGCATTGTTCTACCCAAAAACTTGTATACTGGATCTTCTCACTTCAAAATCAACATCGGAGGCCACAAACCTAGAATATGGTAGATAACATATCATTAATGCTTCCTCGAGATCTGCAACACAAGATATTCAATAGAAATTAAATGCCAACCAAAATATTGTAGACTGTCTGATGTCCTGTTCTATCTCACAAGACCTATCCAAAACTCAATCTGAATTTCGGTAGAATCAAATCACATACAATAGATGGAATAGATGACTTCATTTTCCATCAATGACAATATTTGACTACCCATTCAATGTCTCTTACCAATAATCTTCCCCTTTGGCATTGGTGGCAACACTTAGTGAAAAATGACTAAGTGTCGGAACCAAAACTAAAACAGTATACATTACAACAAAAAATCTAGCAGCCAGACTCCAAAAGTCTCCCCCTAATCTTATTACAACATTTTTCACTCTTCTATACTCCCCCTTTGACATCAATGTCAAATATGGGGTTCTAAAAACCAAAAGTATACACAAAATTCTAAAAACTTACCAAAATTAGAAGATGTCTGCAAAAATGTTCTTCAATGTACCCAAATGGCTATCCCAGCCCTTCTTGAGGCACTCCAAGATAGATATGAGACCACTAAATAGATAGGCTTGTGTCTCTATTTATTTAAGGTCTGAGGGTTCACTGGCAGCCTGAGAATCCTGAGCAATGTGTCTAACTTGGGAGTGATGTGGCTCCTAAGTTTACCTACTCTGCCAATAATCCTTTCCCTGACATGGCTCAAACCCCTGATCTTGTCAAGTAAAGGTATTACCTAATCTTCTTGATTGTTCATGGAAACCAATAGAGGATTAAGTGATTGAAATATCTGAGCAAATTGATCCTCATACTCTTTGGAATTCTCCTCAATATCCTTGGTGAACTTGGACAATGATAGGCATGATTTGTAAATGTTGCCACCTTCAGATAATGCATCCTGCATACTCTTGACACAAGCATCTAATGTGGCTCTATCATCTACAATTAGTCTCTTCAATGTTATAAGCCTTTTAGCATTAAACTCATTGCGGACCTTCACTTTAGCAGATTTCTCGAAAGACTCAAAATGAGTATCCACCGAATTTATCAAACTCTTAAGTTGTCTGGATGGAGTGTCAAATGTGCTCTTCTGAAACATGGGCATTATTTTTCCAAGAATACTAGATGTCGGGGTAAGTAGTTCACTATCTTTTGCATGTGATTTTAGCAGGTCCTCACTTGTCTTGGCCTAAGAAAATGAAGTTAGTTGAAGCTTCTAAATGGGGGACAGAGAGGCAAGGTTGATAGGGCCTTGAAAAAAAATTTAATCATCAATAATTCACTATCCCTGTAGTGTCTCTTGCTTCAGTATCAATTTCAACCTAAACCTGAACCTTCTCCTTCTCTGCTACCTTCTCTGCATCAGCCTTATTTGGGACTGCATCCTTCTCAATTGTCTCAACAGGATCAATAGTGTCAATTGGAGGATTCTGAGCATCCTCAACCTCATTTCCTTTTCCTTCCTTCTCTTCACCCTTATTTGCCATATCCTCATCTCTAACTTCTTCTGGAGCATTTACCTATACCTAAGCATCTGTTTGCATTTCTAAAATAGAAGGAGTATCATCCTTTGTCTGCTCACCTTGAGATGGCATGCTCTATATTTCCAAACCAGATTTAGGAGCATCATCTTGACCTTTTTCCAGAATAATTTCATATTGGTTTTGAAGCAATACTTTCCTCAAAAATATCTCGGTGTCCTTTATGACTTCATCTATTTTGCCAATCATTAATCACTCTAATCTTTTTCTTGAATTGATTCTTGGCTTTCTTAAGAATTTTGTCAATTTCTTCTTTAGATATCACGGAGCATATGCTGACTAGCACATAGTCTCTTAATATCTCATCTTCCTTATTAGTCGTTTGTCTTCTCATCTCTAAAATATCATACAAATTTTGGGGTATTTCTGACATTATTTTAATTAAATCTCTACTGTAATCATGCAAATAATTAATAGTAGCTTCCTCTAATGTCCTTTTACCATTCTCATCAAAATTGTCATACCATTCAGACATCGGTTTTAAATTACCATTCTTAACAATCTCATCTACAATTTGATCTAAGGACATGGGAGGTTTAACTTTGAATCTTACTTGTTTAATCATATTATCAATTTCAAAGGATTTTGGTTTCTTAATTTTCTTGTCTCCATCGGATGGCTTCTCTGTGGTGACTTTGGTGGCCTTAGCTACTTTGGCCTTTACCTCGTTGATTGCTTCATCAAATTTTGTCTCCTCATAATCCACGGTCACTTTCTTCTTCTTCTCCTCGCCACCAGATGATTTGGCTTGAGGTTTCAGTGATATTTTTGAATTGGTGGAGGGAGAAGTGCTTCTAGTTTTCTTAGGCTTAGAGGCATAGACTTCTAGTTTGTCTTTCTTCACCTTAATAGTCTACTCTTCAGAGAGGATGTTCCTTTTTCTTGCCTCTCGGACCGCCTCCTTAGTGATCCCAATGCTTTTTGCATAAGCCTCTACTTTATTCCTTACTTTCCTATGGATTTTAGGCTTCTTGAATTGTTGGTGTAGCTTCAAGCTCTTTTTAGCATTATTACCAAATCTCTCCTCAAAGGGATCTATCAAATTGCTTAACAAATATTGTGCATATAACTCAAGAATGTTTTTCTCAACCTCATACCCCATGGGCATGATCCATATCATCCTAGGTTCAAAAACCTCCATCAGGCATTGGTCATCATCCACCATGAAGTTGTTGCAATTAATGAACACTGAGAGGGGAGGGTGAATCGGTGTCCTACAATTCAAAAATTTATTAAACCGATTCTTAAACCACCAGATGCATAAGAATGAAAGTAAAGTGCAAAAACATAAACCAATCAACCACAATACCATAACACGAGAATTTTTACGTGGAAACCCGAAAAGGGAAAAACCATGGTGGGATTTGAACCCACAATATTATTATACTTTGATCAAGATTATGATAATATTACAAAAGGGGAATGCACTTGCATTTAGGCACAGTGCCTAGAGCTCATTGATCAAATACAAAAGAGGGCTACAACCTAGAGGAATGCTCACCGCCTTACAAAGATTTCAAATGATTATAAATATTATTGAATTGATTAATAGCATCTACTAATGCTAAATAGCAGTTTTGTTTAAGCTCAATTAGACTTCTTCCACTTATCTATCTCTTTGCTCTGTTCTACTACTCTGTCAAATACTGGAGCTGTAAAATCTTCAATCACACTCACAAAACTTCACACAATCGCTCATACAATCTTCTCACACTCATACCATCTCTCAAAATATTCAAATGAATATGTCTTATATATCCGCATTGTCAAAATAGATCAATTCCCATGTTGGCTTCAAAAAACCGCATAACGAGCAACATGAAATGTGTACCTACAAGTCATCTCATTCCATCCACAAATCCATATGCGAACCTAAACAAGATGATAACAAGCTTCACACATGTCAGCCCAATCACCTCAAACTCGAAACCAATCACTGAAATCATCCCAAAGATTCCCCATAACACATTACACCAAAATAGCTCGGATCTTCTTGAATTATCAGATATCAGACCTTCAATCTTGCTCATGAATCAACACCAGATACTAGGATTACAAAGTAAGTTGCCTCAAACCTCAAATCATTTTCCTCTATTACCACAACCAAAGATATGCAACCAAAATCAAGATGTACACACTGTACTCATAATCTGTCGGATATTGTATTCCACCTTCCAGACTTGCCTTTCGGGAAATCAAATCTACATATACTGGATATGATTTATGAACTGAGTTGCCATCAATGAAAACTCATTGAAGAGGGGAAAATGGATTAGAAGGGAAAATGATCAAAACATGATGAAATAAACATGAAAATGCTAAAGGCAACAAGAGACCATTTTACCTTGCTATTTTACCTTCTCCTTCGGATTGAGCTTGATGAAGTGAAGGCGCCCCTTGATGATGCTCCACTTGATGTGCTCCTTTGATTGCTTGTGATGTGGAATGCTCTCCTTTGCTCAACAAGGCTAATGGATTATTGGATTGGATTGAAAGATTAAGGATGGAGGGATTTGATTAGAGGATTAGAAGAGGATGAGAGGAGAATTGAGTAGCATGAGGATGCATGAGAAGTCCATCCTTATTTTGTGAGGAGGATTGGCTTCAATTTATAGATTGGAGAAGGCCAATGGAGGGCCAAGATTGATTTGATTATGAAGGGTCAATATTGATTTGAGATAGAAGGCATGGATCAAGGGTGCCTTGGGAAAATAAACAGGAATATAAAATTCCTTTGAAAAAAGGGGGGAGAAATTTGAATTTCAAACTTGAGGAATTAAAAATTCCAAAATAAGGATGCATTGAGGGATTCAAAGAAATTTGAATTTCTTTGAGAGATTCAAAGTTGATGTGACATGAGTGGGAATTAAAAATTTGAGAATGATGATAAGCATGATTATGAGAGATTCTAGAAGGATTAATTAGGCTAAGTGGGATTAGGAAAAGTGATTTGTAGGAATCACATGACTAGGTTAATTAATTAGAATTAATTAACTGAGTGGGTTTAGAGGAAATGATTATTGAGATGAATTTATAAGAATAGGGGAATAATTAATTTATTTGATAAATTAATCAATAGTGACAGGATTAATTAAATTAGATTTAATTGATTATGAGAGGAATAAGGATAACACAATTAAATTAATTAATTATGTTGATAGGCTTAAATTAATTAAATATTAATTTTAGGTGTCTACACTCATGTACATCTCTCATGCATCGATCTTCACCGGAATAGTGTCTCTTGCCAACAGAAGAAAATGGTGTCCTGATACTTCTCAACTATTGTCTTAGGGATTCTCTCCCTTTCATGCATTTCCTTTTGAATTTTTTTTAAGTATCCCCAAATATTAGCATTTTGGACCTTAAAATCACCATGTTGTATAAATATTCTCTAATTTGCACTCCCACGGGTCTATCAAAAGCCCATTGGACCTATCCGACTCCCAAAACTTCATTCATGAAGTAGAAAAATAAGCACGGGATCAAGGTTCTGTATTTGAATGGATGTTTCTTATTTTCCTTGATCTTCTTCAAATCCTTTATCAACTCACTTCGAAGCAGTTCACACATGTCATACTTCTGATTTTCCCTAACCATTTCATATGTAGCATAGATTGTTGTTCTAGATACAAAATTCTCCTTGTTGGAATAGTATACCTTATATCCAATCACCATTGAATAAAACTTAACATCATACTCCAAAATGGCATTGATTGTCATTGCTCTTCGGTCAAATTTTGATTCGGTTGCATTCGTGACAATTTAGTTTTTCACAGCCTTCAATGAGGGTAATTCATTGGATGAGCACAACCATGTAACAACTCTAATAACATTCTTAGTGATCTTGAAAGGTTTGTTTAGCCACATGAACTCATCATGCATTCTGCTTAATACATACCAGACCCATTCAGGTTCATCAAACTTTGGAAATTTGACATATTGTGCAAAGCTCTTCTCCTCCAATACTTGGAATTTTAGTTTCAGCATGGAATTTACATCAGTCAACTGCTTGTTGTAAGCATTTAATAGATGGGAGCTTCCCAATTCCTCAATGTTGCAGTGTATGTAAACCCTAATGTCCTCGATGTGTAGAAGACTATGTGGAACTGATGAAAATGCAATCTTCAAATTATCTTCCATGGAGATAAATGGGTGTTTCTTAAAATATGGTTGGGCTCTCTCAGTAATGTCTATGACTAGTGGGGTTGCAGTTCCAGAGGTAACCATTTTAGAAATTTTAAACTTCAAACTTGAAAAAGTTTCATCGAGAAACACCTTGACCACCAAATTAGGGTTTCTTATCGAATTGCCTTCTTGCTTTGAACTCGCTGAAATCTTCTCTCAAAGCTCGCTCAAACATTATCGATTCAAATGCAAAGTGAGAAATAAAGTGATTAGATCACCTTTTATCTTCCACATACCTAACTTTTAGGTGTAATAAATGCCAGAATGAAGATGGTAAAACGAAGTGAAAGGTCAAATGATCAAAATGACAATGTAATAAACAAGAAAACCATAAAACATCAAAAGATCATTTTATATCTTTTCTATTTTACCTCTTCCTTGGATTGAGCCTTCGGTAAAGTTGAATAGCACCTCCCTTCAACTTGACTGGATGGGATCCTTCTTGATGGATATGGAATGCTCTCCAAATGCTCAACAAGGTAAGTGGATTTTTGGATCGGATTTGGATTGAAAGATTAAGGATGGATGGATTCGATAGAGGATTATGAAGAGAATGAGAGAAGAAATAGGCAGCATGACAATGCATGAGAAGTGGATGATTTGTGAGGAGAATAGGCTCCAATTTATAGATTGGAGAAGGCTAATGGAGGGCCAAGATTTATTTGATCATGAAGGGTTGAGATTAATTTTAGATAGAAGGCATGGATCAAGGGTGCCTTGGGAAAATAAACAGGAATATAAAATTCCTTGGGAAAAAGGGGGGAGAAATTTGAATTTCAAATATGAGGAATTAAAAAATGCCAAAATAAGGATGCATTGAGGGATTCAAAGAAATTTGAATTTCTTTGAGAGACTCAATTTTGATGTGACATGAATGGGAATTAAAAATTGAGGGATAATGATAAGCATGATTATGAGAGATTCTAGAAGGATTAATTAGGCTAATAAGATTAGGAAAAGTGATTTGTAGGAATCATGTGACTAGGTTAATTAATTAGAATTAATTAACTGAGTGGGTTTAGAGGAAATGATTATTGGAGGGGACTTTAAAGGAATGGGGGAATAATTTATTTATTTGATAAATTAATATTTGGACAATAGTGACAGGATTAATTAAATTAGATTTAATTGATTCTGAGAGGAATAAGGATAACACAATTAAATTAATTGTTGATAGGCTTAAATTAATCAAATATTAATTTTAGGTGTCTACACAATGATAGCTTAGTAAGAGTCTTCTCAAAATTCTCTTCTTTGTCTCTATTTTCTCTTATTTCAGATTTCTCTTCATTCAATTATTTTGATCTTTGATCATTTGTTGCTTGGAGTTGCATGTGATCTATAACCAACAGTAGATCCTGACTTGGTTCTTGCTTCTTAAAGAATCTAACACTTACCTCAACAATCTTATTCTAGAGAATGTATCGCTTATTTCCTTTAAACTCCTTACTCCATCATCTTCCTAAAGCATTACCAAAATTAGGGTGCTCATACTAGAATGCCTTCATTTTAAAAGGAATAACTTTGGGCTTTTGCTTCAAATGAAATCCACTGAAATCGACAAGTGATTCGATGCATTGAATTGAATTATTGAAGAGGAGAAACTAGTTGTATCCAACATCCATTCTGAATTAATAAGAAATCTGTCAAGATGACATAAAATATTATCATCACCAATTATCCTATTATTCCAAGTGAACCAACCCAACTTTGGCTTGATGTCCACTAAGGATAAGTCATCAGAAAAATTCCTAACATCAAGCGAACCAATAAGGGCCCTACCATCTTTCTTCTCATATGTACAGATCATAGCATTAAGATCCCCTTGATAAATCATTCTCTTTTATAAGACATCCACTTAAGGTTCTTGATGTGGTCCCATTCTTCCTTGACTTGAGTTAGTTTCATACACATTCCTAGCCAAGAAGTTGAGACCATCCTTCAAACCCTAGAATCTAACCAAGATACATGAGGGATTAATGTCAACAACTTGACCATCCCAACATAGTGTGTTCCAAAATATACTCAGGCCACCAACCGAGCCATCTATTGCTTCCACCACATAATCACCAAATCTCCAAACTTGAGCTATGGTATCATTAAACCTAACTGTGTCAAAATTAGTTTCTTGAAAAGAAGATATTTGGTACCTCTATAACAATCAGTCTCTTTAGTAAGCAACATTTATCTGGGGAATTTAGTCCTCATGCATTCCAACTAATTATCTTCATCAACACTTGCTTGTAGGGAGGTGCTTTCCTCCATTCTTATAAAATCTCTTCAATGATTTTTGGGAGCCATTTTCTAGATCCTCTAATGCCTATATTTTTTCTTTCATGGTCTCTTATTTCCTACCTTTTGGATTTGCACCCCCAACATCCATAAAACTCATATTCACCAATTTCTTCACCCTCCTAGTAACAATGCTCCATGAAAAACTCTTGGAGTCATACTCTTCCTCACTATTCAATTTGTCATGGGAAGAGGACAAACCAATTGGCATTGAGAGATGGGCACCTTTAGATGGAGCAATAACTAGACTACCTAAGTCTAGGAGAGCACCTTGTTCCTCATAATTTATAGAGACCTCCACAATAGTGCAATTGTTGGTAGCTAGGGGGCCAACCTCACCACATGGCTCAAAAGCCCTAACAAGGGTCGACCAATTACTAGATCACCAATCACACCAAAAGAAGCCACCATTGGCCCTACATGCTTTCCAGGACCCATCGCACCCTTGGAATTAACCTTACAATGCTCACAATATGCCCAATAGACCAACATTTGAAACACCTAATAAAGAACCCTTCAAATTCTCTCTTAATAATTAAATCCCTTAATATTAAACTCAACTCGACTAAGTGATTGATGGGTTTTCTCAAATCCAGTTGCACACAAACTTGTGCATAAGATGATGTCTTCCATTGGTGGGCATGTACGCATTGTGAACAAAACTCCAAAGTGAATTCTCAACATGATGGAGAATATCCTATATCAATAGCTCCATGAGCAACTTGTTGAGCCTAACCTGAAAGGGAGAATCATGGATAACTTCATAGTGGGGATCAAACCCTGGCATCCATGGTCACATATAAAAGGCCTATATTCTCCATGAATCATGGGCTCCCATTTAAAATGTTGTCCCTTTATACCTTTAAAATAAAGGTAATTTTAAGAAATCCCAGTGCCTAAAAGTTGACATCTAGATTGCAGCCTCTCCATTTGTGGTTAATCCAGGTTCAAATTCTTTCTATTGAAGACCAAATACCAATGAATTTTGTGATCAAATCTTGCTTCCTCAATTTCTCAGCCTATAGAATGAGGAGAGAGTTAGGAATGGAGATGTATGGCATGACAACCAAAACCTACACATTAACATTTCCCACAACAAGATTATACACCTTTTCCTCAAATTCCTTATGTGCCTCTCAATCAAAGAAATTCTCATCTTGGTTGTTGTGATTAGAGAGGGCAGAAATAGTCTTCAATGAACATCCATTGGCCAAGAGCTCAACTCTAGCATCACTATTGCTCGCCTACTCCTTCACATCGCTCTCCATATCTCTTTGACTTTCATCATCTAGCAGAAATATTTTCTTTAAATTTTTATTTTTGGGGTAAAAAATATTACAAAAAATTTAAATCTTGTTGACTAGGTCGAAAGCAAAAAAATAAAATTATAATCTTGTGATGAGTTTATGTTTTACTTGCATATAATTTATTGCATCATAAGTTACTTTATCATCTTTGAAAGGGTTTTGTTATGAGTTCTGTAGTGTCATGAAATTATGACCCTTGCAATTATTGACCACATTAGGGTCCTCACGCACACGATTTGAATCCCTAAGCCAGATCAGAGATCAGAGACTAACTCAACACCTGGAAACTGCATCGTGCTTGCCCTCCACACTGACTAAATTGCATCTTGTCCTGGAAAAAAGGGCAGGACAGGGGCGTGGCGCCTTTGTCCTCCTAGGACAGAGGCATGGCACCCCTATCCCCTGCCCTATTTTGGGGCAAGAGCCTTCAAATTATGCTTTGATGGTTGTGCATTGAGCAGGAAAACTCCCCCAGTGTCGGCCTGCAATAGAAAATCAGTCAATTAACCCTAATTGACAAGTATATAAGTTGCATTTACCCTCTCATTTGCATAAGTTCGAAAGGCAATAACACAGATACATGAGATCATGCATTTAAGCATTCAAGAGCATTCAAGGATTCATTTTCAGCATTGAGAATTCTCAAGTCTCTCTTCAAGGCTAGGTGTTGCATTCAAGTCAAGGATTCAACCATTGAAGAGGAGATTCATTCCAACATTCAACTTCATACAAGCAATTCTATCGACATTTCTATCACAACCTCCCTTGAGGTGATTTACAGTTTAGTCTTTCATTTACATTTACTTGCAAGTACTTTCTTTCATCATTTGGTTAATTCCAAAAATGGGGTTTGACCTGAAGGAAGACCCCCAATCCCAACACCTTCTCCTTTCTTTTCTAGTGTGTAGATTGTAGGTGTGCAGTTGTACTTTCGGATTCAGACTCCATTTGCAGAGGCGAAAAAACCCTTTTCGTTTCACAGATTTTTCGGAGGACCATGTACACTCCCGCCACGATCTGAGTAACTTTTTCCCAAATTTGTAGGGTGGCTTCATCTCGACATATTATTGCCAGATCCAGGTGCACAGCTTCATCCTACACTTCTATCTTGAGTTAGAATAAGATCTTTGTCACTTTTTCACTTTGTCATAAGTACACAATTCAATCAATTCAAATCTCAATCTCAGAAGAGGGAATTCACTTACCATCACTCAGAATTCAATCTCTTTCTCTAGAGGTTGAATCTAGTGTATTTCCCTCCCTCTTCTAATGTAATGAGTGAAAAGTGTTTGAAGGGGAATCCGAAGTGAAACTTTCATCTCTCCTCGAAGGGAAGAAAAGATTTCCTCTATCTCTCCATCATTCACCCTTTTCCAACATTACAAGTTCTAATATTATAAAGAATATATTTGTGCAGTGCGTTTATTTTCTCTGTACTGCCATGTTTTCATGATTTCACACACTTGATTATGAGTTGAAAAGGCTAGCCCGGAGCTCATCATATTGAATAAAGGGGTTTCAACATAGTTGGAAAGCATTAAATTCAAATACACTTGTTAAAAAAACTCTCATTCACATTCTAAAATTGATCATAGTCTTCTTCATTCATTATGGAATCAATTATTGCTTTAGATCAACTTGCTTGATGTGTCTTCCACATATTGAAAATGGGCTTAAAATCAACTTTTCACAATTGGATTTGGACTTAAAATGACCAAGTGTCTTTTCATCCCCAAGATCACTTATGTATGATCTCCTCTTATATCCCAATAGTAACTTTGAGTGATTAGAAATAAGTGACCTTTTTTCTTTTCTAGGAGGCTTGCCTAGAGAAATGATCACTCTAGGGGATGACCTCAACTCTTGTGTTTCGACGGAGTATAATTAGTGAGGGTGAATCAAAAGACATGCCTAGATTGAAAATTAAATATTGTCAATCTAGGATAAGTCTCTAAGAGCTTTATACCTTAGAGAAGTGAAGGTAGAGAGTGGGTTATCCTCTTCTCCCAACTGTTTGGCAATATTTCTCTTTCATTTCATGAATTTAGGCCTCGCATACCCTTGTGGTATATAGAGGATACCCGTAGTTAAGCTTGTAAATCCTATAGTTGATTTTTTTGGTCATCATTTCTTTTGTATGCAAGGATTGACAAGTGGGAGTATCAATCCTTGATACTCCCACTTGAGTAGGCTTGTTGGTGTGTTTATGTCCCTGAATGTTTAGACCATCTTCCCCACTTGAAACCAAAAGGGAGCATATAATCCAAAATAAGCCAAAGGATTTTGTCTTTTTTTCATTTATTTCTTGTGTGTTTCCATATTTAATAAAAAATCCAAACAAAAACATAAAACTTTTTAAATCCAAAAAATTCAAAAAGACTTTAAAATCCAAAATAAAATTTTAAAAAACTTTTAAAATCCAAAAAATAAAAAATAAACTTATAAAATCTAAAAAAAAAAAAAAAAAACTTTCAAAATCCAAAATAATTGAAAAACTTCTAAATTCCAAAAACATTAAAAAAAAAAAAAAAAAAAAAAGGAACTTTTAAAATAATCTAAACATGGGAGGGGGAGCCTACATTGTCGGACCTGTTTGAGGATCAGGATTGGGTCAATCTTGTGGAATTCACAATGGGGAGAAATGTGTGTAACTACTTTGAAGAAGTGGCAGACTGCGGTGGGAAGATTGTTTGGAAAAAGGTGGCAATCGGCAATACTGTACTTTGTGATAAGCTGGCGGAAATTTTGAGATATAGGACCATTTTGGCTTCAAGAGAGGACAACATGATATTGTGGTGTGCCTCCAAATCTGGGTAATACAGTGTAAAACTGGGATATGAAATTTAGAGACAAAGAGTGACGAACTCGGTCTGGCCACACAAATTATGTTGGAACAGCAGATTGCTTCCCAAAGCAGGAGCATTTCTATGTATCACACTACATGGGAGAATCTTGACAGGGGATAGACTCAAAACTATTGGCATTTAGGGTCCTAATTGGTGTGTGTTGTGCAAATTAGAAGAAGAATCGACAAATCATCTACTTTTTAGGTGCCCTTTTGCAGTATCCTATTAGGATTGGTTTCTAGATATGGTCAGTTTGAAAACGATTAGGAACGAATATCTAAAGGACTTCTTGGTCTCTTGGTTGGCCTTACAAATGTCCAAATGGGGGGATCTGTGGATGGTGGGCCCTGCCATGATCGTATGGCATATCTGGAAAGAAAGAAACAAGAGGATTTTTAAGGAAATATCAATTCCAATTGAAAGACTCATTGACAAAATTAAGGTGGCAATCAAGGAAGTGTTAAATGGCAAGCCTTCTGAAGTCAGAAAATACAAATACAATGAGTGGGATAGAGATATGGAACGCTACTGGTCCTTCAAGGAGATAGGTTCTACTCATTCTCCAGTTAAAAAAGTTGATAGGGAAGCTATCAAATGGAATGCCCCTCCAAAGGGTTGGGTTAAGCTGAACTTTGATGGAGTAAGTAAAGGAAACCCAAGGGAATCTGGTTTTAGGGCCATCATCAGAAATGAATCTGGGTAGCTCCTATCCGGGACATATGGATATATTGGCACCACCACCAATAATGAGGCCGAAATTTGTGCCCTTGAAGCTGGACAACAACTGTGTGCGCAAATGGGGGTCTTCAATGTTATCATTAAGGGGGACTCTATAAATGGAATCATTAAATCAAACTTTCAGAACTGGAAACTTGTTAAATGGTTGCCCCACATCAACACTCTTTTGGAATCAATTGGAACTTACAAAATCAATCATTCATATCGTGAAGGCAATCGTGTGGCTGACCATTTGGCAAATTTGGAGGTGAGCAAAAAAGGAATGATTGTCACTTTCAATCAGACCTCTGCGACTAAGTGTTGGAAATAGGTGCCTCGAATTAACTTGACTTGTGTTCAAACTGATCAAAGTAACCTATCCCGATGGAATAGCTGTCGGTGTGACTCTTGCCAATGGGTCGATGAAACCCTCTTCTTGTGATCAGCTATCGGGTGAGCAAGTCCGAGATGATCCAACGGTTGTCGCTATACCATGATGGGAAATTGCACGTTAGACTTTCCATCGTGACCCAACAACAAAGAAGAATTTCATTCCGGGCGGTTAGTGAGGTCGTGCTAAGGTGGCAGGGCAGGGACCCCCGAGCCAATTAGGTGGTGCCACATGGCGAAGCTACATTAGTGGAGACGCTGGTTTGTCGGGAGATCAAAGCAATGCTTTTGTGGTCTTTCCGATGGCTGATGGAGTAGAGACTAACTATGGGTGCACACTCAAACCGGAGTCCAAAAGATAAACACTTAGATATTAAAGATGGTCTTGTCGGTGTATATGAATACAAACCGACCCGACTTCTTGGTGCATGTGGGATATTGTGTTTTTCATGAATGCAGACCGACGCAGACAGTTAGACTTAAAACCGTTGGTGCAGTTGCTCAGATGAACTATCGACAATCTGATATATGTAGCCATTGGATAACTATGGTGAATGAGACTGATATCCGAGATCTGATTTGTAGTGTCCAGTTTGTGAGAGTCTGAGAATGAATACCTGTAGTTGCAGACTGAAACTTTATTGTAAATTCATTTACTGGAAATAAAGTGTTTCAACTGTTGGTGGTGGGTTTTTTTCCCGAAAGGGTTTTCCCACGTAATTCTTGGTGTTATGTCTCTGTGTTGATTCTATGTGTTTTGTCTATGTTATTCTTAACGTTCTGTAAAAATTTTAAACTGCATTCTTGCATGATCTTCCCTATTAATTGACATTAGGAAGGCATTTTTGCACTGTGCTTTCCTTACACTAAGAGCATAATTGATCATATCATGAAGGACATGTCTGACATACCACGTGAAGGCATCGAATAATCTCTGAACATTTTGGGATGGTTAACCCGAATCTAGGGTTAGAGGTGGCAAAAATCTACAACTGAACATTTCAAACTCATACCGTATTAACACTGGCGAATGGTACCTCGATTTCAAAAAATGGTGGTGTTTCACATACTATTAGATATGGACTGAATCTCCAAGAATATCTCGAAGTTTTCGATTTTAGAAAGGAATGAGAAATATGTTCTCGAAGGACATTTCGGGCAATATATTGCTTTACTGGATCATTTATTGCCATACCACTTTGGAAAAGACATGCAGAATGGCACCATTCACTGGGCTTTGTTGTGTTAACTGTGAAAACTCTTAACTACAGAAAGACTCAAAAGATTGGTGGTTGTCTGATCCATCCTCGGAGAACCTGTTTGGGCTTGGCGATGCAGCTGAGGTGCCCCTTCGCCATATCAGACGAGATTAGGCTATATGAGCCATAGGGGCTTGTGTTTGTTTGTATTTCTATTAGTAATATTATTAATGGAAGGTTTTGTGTTAGGATCTTCATCCTCTCTCTTTTTGTGTCAATGTGAGATGTGGGATGAAGGAATTTTGGCAAAAAACTTTGTATTTTCTTTTCTTTTTTGAAATACAGGGCGCTATCCCCATACTAGATAGCACTTACCATTAAAATTTTAAAAAAAAAAAATCAAAAAAAATCTAAACAAATTTAAATTCCAAAACAAAAATTAAAAAAACTTTTAAAATACAAAAAAATCAAAACATTTTTTCAAAAATCCAAAATCTGTAATAAATTGTCTCTTGCTAAGACACTAACACTCTAAACCAGCACAAACAAAACATTACACAAAACATCAAGCTTAACAAATCATGAATCAACAGACAAACTACCGAGCTAATGTACAACATTACCAATCAACTACCTATTAGTTTTAGAATCTTTATCAATCAACTTGCATCTACTAATACATCGTTCCTGAAACAAACACCCTATCAAATATCATATCCTACTAATACATCTTTCCTACAATGGACATCCTATCAAGCATGATTTTAACAAGGACAATTTCCTTTGGCAAGAAGATCTAAATGGTTGTTGACTTGTTTGGTTCAATGAGTCTATCTTATCTTTGATTTATCTTATATCATATTTGTATCATGTTCCTATGCTACTTAAGGATATTAGCAAGTGATTAGAGAAGTGGGGATGCATCATTATTTTATTGTTGTTTGTGGTTTGTCTTATCACTCCTTGCGAATGGTATTTGAGTTGTCTAGGTTTTGTCATATCTAGATGCTTGCATTAACTTTTCATAATAAGCTCAATGATGATATGGCACTATATTAAGCAAAAGATTCTATCACCCTCATCCGTTCTATCCATCCATCCATTCCCATCCATAACTACTTGTATGGCCATTGATTTATCATCTCCTTGTTCAATTTATTCTAGCCTTATCCTATCTTTTCTTTTGAGAGCACATGTGTCTTCTCCTAACACACATGTCCAATTGAGGGGGCATCATCCTACTAAATCCTCATCCTTCCCATGACAAGGGCAACATGCTTGTAGTCCTTATCCCTTTCCTACCCACTATGTTTTAATCTTCTTTGAAACAATGCGATAAATTGCATGGACTCAAAGAGGGGCAAAATGTAGACACATAAAATTATCATTTAATTAAATAAATATTTATTATTTTTAAAATTATGTTATCCTAATGTCTTCTATTAATTAAAGAAATATTTTTATTAATTTATTTAATTCATTTAGCTTTTTCCACTATTAGTTAAATAAATATTTCAATTTATTTAATAAATTCACTTAGCCTTTTCTTTTTAATTTAAATAAATATGTATTGTTTATGTAGATCCCATCTCTTCTCCTAAATTTAATAAATACTTTATTTGTTTAATTTATCTACCCCTTTCCTCTGTTAGTTAAATAAATACTTCTATTTATTTAATTAATTCATTATCCTCCTCCTCTTAAATCCTAGCCCTCCAACTTGTTCACATGGATCATAATCTAAAATTGTAGGCATGTGACAAGTGTCAATTGTCTATTCATTCACTTTGTGGTTTTTCCAAAGTCAACCCACCTCTTAATCTCCTCCCTTCACTTTCACCTAACCTTTAACCTTATTGATTCTCTTCCATCTATGTGATCTTGGTCATTTATAATCTCACCTCTTAATCTAAACCCTTGATTCTTTTGGAGATTTCTATAAAAGAGGTTTCTTCCTTCCATTTTGATCAATCCACAATCATTATAGTACCAACATGATGTCAAAATATCTCCAGAATCATACTCATATCACCATCTTTGCATCATACCTTACCTCATCAAGCAACCACACTCCATTCTTTCATGACCTCTTGTGCATGTGCTACATAGCTGAGAGCAACTATCATCTATACAAGATCTTGGAGGATAGGAGAATAATGGAGACAAGCCTACTATGTGTGTGAAGGTATATTTTGTTATTTTATGTTATTTTTATGTATTTGTAGTTCTCTATTGGTTGTTTATTGAATGATTTTGTAGACCTAGGGTTAGTGGTTGGCTTAGATATGGTTTACAAATATGTCACAATTCAACATAACACCTACCATATGACTCCTCAGAAGGAGTGGTTCTATAAGTATAAAAGATATGATGGAGGAGATGTATTTCTTGTTGACAGCACCTTAGTGAAGAATGTTTACAAAGGAAAGGTAAAGTTGTGTAAATTCAGTGATGAGAAGATTGTTTTCATTGATAATGTTTTGCATATTCCATATCTTACAAGAAGTTTACTTTCAATTTCTAAGTAAAATAATATCGAATGCATGTGATATATGATAAGTATGGTTACAGGTTGGTAAGGGGGAGTTTGGTAATTGCTAAAGGATCTTAGACATGGACATTGTTTAAGCTACATGCTTCTACTCTTTATAATTTAGCTCTTGTAACTAGGATTGAAAATACATGTATGATGTGGCACCATAAATTAGGTCACATTGGTGAAAAAGGTCTTAAGACCATTCTAGATAAGAAACTAGCTAAGGGGATTTCTAATTATTTTGCTAGTAATATTTTTGTGAGCATTGTGTGTTTGGTAAACAAAATAGATCTTCATTTCCTAAAGGAGTTAATAAAGCAAATATATTTTTAGGGATTATCTTTCAGATGTATGTGGTCTAGTGGATGTTGACTCTTTGAATAGATATTGGTATTATGTTTACTTCATTGATGATGTCTCAAGATATACTTGGATTTATTTTATGAATTCAAAATTTGAAGTTTTCACTAAGTTTAAGGAATTTAAGGCATTGATTAAAAAACAATCAGATCATAAGATAAAAGTATCGAGATTTGACAATGGGGGTGAAAATAATTGTAAGGAATTTGATGACTTTTGCAAACATGTAGGAAATGTTAGGTAAAAGACTACACCTTACACTCCCCAACAAAATGAGGTAGCAGAAAGAATGCATCGTACATTAATGGAAAGAGCCAGGAGCATGTTAAGTAGTGCTAAGCTAGATAAATGCTATTTGGGAAAAGTTGTTTTGATTAATATGAAAAATAGATTTTAAGGACCCGAAACCTTTAACATAGGAGCATAAAATAGTTCATCAAAAAGCATCCAGGCCTGCTTGAAACATCTTACAAAACGACTGGCAAAAAAACCAGTAAACCGAACGGACAACAAAAGAAAGGAACAACAAAGCAGAAAAACCAGAGAAAAGACAAAAATATAAACAACAACTATAAAGACTTAAGAAGATCTGTCGCCTTGTTGACCAATTGGTCATAGTTTTCCGCAGCAACTTTGAGTTCTTCCATATCCTTGTTTGGCTTCTTCTCTTTCTTTTTGCCTCTGGTCCTTGTTCGAGGTCCTTGCACTTCTCTCATACCTTCAATGTCTGGTTCCAACTCCAGGGAATCCTTCTCGTCCTCTAGTTTGTTGATGAGGATTTTGGTATTGTCGGTCGAGGCCTTCAAAATGCTAAATCTTTGTTCAACAATACTTTTGAGGCATTTTTCAATTTTGTTGAATTTGTTATCAGTATCCGCCATTCTCTGGTCCATAACATTATCATTCATTTTTATCTCTGTCAGGTCCTTCTCAATTTGCTCAAACCTAGGGTTGAAGGAATCTCTGATCTCTTCGGCTCTGGCAACAATTTTAGTCAAGTCCTCAACATATTCCACCATAGATTTGCCTCCACCAATACCGATTGTCTCCGGAATTTGGACCCTGTGGCTCAGCTTCTTATTATCCTCCACAACTTTCTTGTAATTGTTAATTAACCAATCGATGGTACCCACAAAACCATTCAATCCATCATAGGGAGGATTTGAAGGGGGGTTTTTCTCACTAGGATTGTCCTATTCATTTTTGGGGATGTTTCCACTAGTGATCTTATCAACTTTTCCATCAACTCTCTGATCAAAACCTTCCCTTGTGGTCTCCTCCTCCAATTTATGGTCGACTTTAGGATCCTTTCTCTGCACTTGTTCCTCCAGCTCCATAACATTATCTTCTTGCCTCTTCTGTTTGTTCCTTGTCTGAATAGAAGTTTTCTTTTTCTTTTTCTGAGGAGATTGGGTTTCATCCTTCTCAGAATCCTCAGAGACCTCCAAGGAGGAGGAGGAGGAGGAGGAGGAGGAGGAATGGATCTGGAAAACCTTTTCTTTATATTTTTTCTTACCCTTCGAGGAGGAGGGCCTAGTACTCACTTGTTTTCTTTTCTTACCAATTTCAGCTTTAGAGTCATCCAGACTCTCCTCTGACTCACTCATCAAATCACTTTCAGACTCCTCACCCATTGAAAAACCAGAATCCAACCCTTCCTCCTCAAACTCAGAGATAGAAGGTTGAGGACGGGCAATTTGGCTGGCTTTTAGATGGTCATAAATTAACACCATAAGACCTTGATGCATGGTTGTATCACCCTTAGGGTTCTCTTTATGGGCCTTAATTGTAGCATTCATTGAACACAACAAGAAATATGAAATATTAACTTTTTCATCATACCTGAAATGGTTAAGCAAAAAAAATGATAACCATGCACTTTTGTGAATTTGCCATCCAAGGTAACATAACAAATAATAGAAAACAAGACCTCCCTCCATGGCTTAACAAATGCCCTAGGCGGGTAGTAGGTTTTACTTAGCTTTACCAAGTGCTTTTTCTCCTTTGCCATTTCGGGGTATTGTTCAATAGCCTTCTTGCTCAATTTTTTGTCTTTGTAATAATTGCTTCCTTCCCTATGAAGACCCATGACCTAAGTGATGAGGTCTTCATCAATGGAGATTGTTTGATCTCCCATCTTTAGGGTGCCCTTCCTCCAGTTTTTGCAAAAAAAGTTAGTGATTGTGGCATCCCTCCCATGGAGCCTCTCCATAAACTTTGTAAACCCTCCCTTCTGCAAAATGTTCCAAACAACCTCCTTTTCTTTCCAATCCTTACAGTTGCTGGGTTCATAGCTGCGTTTATTTCCTCCCATTTTTCACTTTTCAGAATAGAAGGCCGAGAGCTACAGAGTGCTATAGGCAAGAAATTTCTCGAAGCTACCACATATAGCCAGAAAGCATGGGAAAAGGTGGCTTTTGTCTTGTAATAAATGGTACTGACATTATTATAATTACTCATAGCCCTCCTATTAATCTGTTTATTCATTATTTTGTCCATTTATGATCTTTGGGGTACTATTGTATCGATCCATGAATATGATCAATCTGATGTCATCGAGGAGACCCTCTTCACCCTTCCAGGTAACCATATTGTTGTGATTGACCACCACGTTGGCTGCTTAGTCAGCTGGACCATTAGCTTCACGATAAATGTGGGAAATGAAGCATTTCTTAAAAGTGTTGATTAGATCTCTAGCAGCCTTTATTATGTTCTTGATAGTCCATGAAGGCTTAGAGGTTCCCTTTAGGCACTTGATGATGTTATTAGAATCCCCCTCAATCCATAGATAGGGACAGTTCCATCTTTTAGCCAGGAGAATACCTTGGAGAGCAGCCATAGCTTCCGCCATGTGGTTAGTTTGGCACCCTATAGGAACATCAATCATTTCCTTACAACTGCCATTTTCATCTCTGAGAATTGCACCACATCCCGCAGAGCCAGGATTGCCTTTGGCAGCTCCATCGAAGTTGATTTTGAGCCAACTTCCCGCAGAGCCAGGATTGCCTTTGGCAACTTACACTTGGGATCTTGTTAGTTTTCCCAAAGGAAGAAATCCCTTTGGATGCAAGTGGGTATTTAAAAATAAATTTGGAGTAGATGGTTGGTTAGAGAGGTACAAGGCCAAACTGGTGGCCAAGGGTTACTCCCAAAGAGAGGGTGTTGATTTCAGCGAAATATTGTCTCCCATTGCTAAGCTAACTTCTATTCAATTTTCATTATCTATTGTTGTTGCTTGTGATTTTGAGATTGAGCAAACGGATGTTAAAACTTCTTTCTTGCATGGGGATCTTGAAGAAGAGATTTATATGTGACAGTTTGACCATTTTGTTGAGAAAAGAAAATAAAACTTGGTTTGAAGATTAAAATGGTCATTGTATGGTTCGAAACAGTCACCCAGGATGTAGTACTAGAAGTTTGATGCTTTTGTATTCAATTGGGTTATGTTAGAAGTGAAGAGGACCACTCTGTTTATGTAAAGGTTATTGATGATTAGTTATTGATTATTGTCTTGTATGATAATGACATATTATTTATTGATAACAACAAGGCGATGATTAGAGAGCTCAAAACTTGACTTTCTAGCACATTTGATATGAAGGATTTGGGGGCTGCTACATATATTATTGGCATGGAAATCAACAAGGATTAGGTTCATAGAAATATTTGGTTAAGTCAGAGTAAGTATGATGATACCAATTTTTAGTGATTTAAAATATAGGACTATAAGCTAGTAAGTATTCCATTTGCAGTTGGTACCAAGTTGAGTTTAGACATGTGTCCTAATTTTGATGATGATGTTGAAGAAATATCTAATGTTTCTTATGCTAGTGTTGTCGATAGTTTAATGTATACAATGATTTGTTCAAGACCGGATATAACCCAATCGGTGGGAGTTCTAAGCAGGTTTATGTCTAACCCAGGTAAAGAGCATTAGACTATTGTTAAAAGGGTATTAAGACACTTGTGAGGTGCTTTTGATTATTTTTTGGTTTATCATAGTATTGATGATATGGATAAGTCATTAGACATGTAGGGTTTTGTTGATGCGGATTGGGTAGGTGACTTGGACAGCCGAGGATCCACTAGTGGCTATGTGTTTACTTTGTTTGGAGGTGCAGTGAGTTAGATGAGTAAAAAATAGCCTATAGTTGCATTGTTCACCATTGAAGTAGAGTATATGACTGCTACACATGCCTCCAAGGAGACAATTTGGTTATAGAGACTTGGTAATGTAGAGACATAAAATTTTCCATTAAATTGTCCTCACATTCAATTTTAAAGTTTTTAATCATGATGTGGATCTTTATCGTATAATTTTTTATTATTCATAATGTCGTATCATTATTCCATTATTTTCATTATCCATTATTCATATTATTCACTATATTATAATATATTCATTTTCCATTATATTATTAATATTCATATCATTAATTCATTAAATCCATTAAATAAATACACATTTCATTTTTTCATTTATCCATTCCATTTATTCAAAATAAAACAACTTTAATAAGCACTCCTTACCACTTACCATTTCCCATTACCACCTATCTTCTCTCCTTACCACTAATTCCTCCTATACCACTAATCTTTGATTATCCCATATTCATCTTGATGCATGAATTCTCCTTGAGGACAACTATTCAAGCCCAACCCTTCTCTCATTTCAACCATTTAGTGATTTAGTATACTCTTACATTCTTTTTATCTTGCACTTCGCTTTCTCTAGGTTTTTACATTCATCATCTCAAATCTACATTTCCTCATAGCCTTTTGTGCAGGTTCATCTAAGAGTAATATGGTTAAAATACAAAATCTCAAGGAGTAGGAGTGCAATGGAGTAATTTTTTATGGCGTGCATGTGTGTTTTAGTTTAGATTTTTGGTTTGCATGTGTGTCTATTGCAGGTACTCCATTGTTGGATGATTAATGTATCTGAATCTTCTCCCCTAAGATCTCATACCGGTTTTTTGCATCTACAAGTAATCGTTTTGGTTTTGATTGTAGGATAATGAGAATTGGATGTGATAGTTAGAGTGCCATATGTTTGGCCAAAAATCCTATGCATCATGCTCATACTAAACATGTTGATGTTCAGTATCACTTTGTGTGAGAGATGGTTGAGAGTGGACAAATATTGATTGAAAAAGTTGACACTTTGGATAATATTGCAGATTCTCTTACAAAGCCAGTAACCACAGATAAGTTCTCTTGGTGCAGGAAGGCCATGTGTCTTGATCACTGTACTTGATTTACAATATAGATCTATGGGTAATTTATAATTTGTATGATATCAACTAGGAGAATGTTAGGATTTAGGTTTCATCAACCTTGCAAAATCCTTTAATTTATTGTTTTCTTAATTATCTTTTATAATTTACCCATAAGAGGTTAAACCATTTAACCAACTATGGTGAAAGAGACCATGTAAAGGCAAAGTTACTTTTGTACTCTAGGAAAAGGACAAAATAGCTAGGTGACCACTCTTGGATTCTTCTATTTTGAGGTGATTGGACACTTGTTAAGAGTTGTGAGAGAATATATGATAATTATGACAGTCATTATTGTTATGACAACATGTTTATGACAAAATCCTTACATAGGTGCATATGCATGAGAGATGCCTTATGATAGCTGTAAGAGAATCTATAAGAGGCTATTTTAGGAGGAGGGTGTGATTTTTTCTAAGTGGTTTTTCTACATGTTGTTTGGTGATACCATAGTGGTATTCATCCTCACAAACTCCTATTAATTGGTACCTTGAGCTAGTGTTCTTTATTAAGTCTTGTTTAGTTTCCAAGGTAGTGTTGTCATATTTTACAGAGGTCTACAAAGAAGTGTATTGTTATTGTCTTCTTCATTGGATTAGTAATATACTTACCTCTCTTTTTGTGGTGGAGTTTTTTTTCTCAAAAGGGTTTCTCCACATAAATTTGGCATTTCATGCGTAATGGTTTTCTTGTTCTTGTTTTGATTGAACAATCACTTTGACAAGCGATAATCTTTGTTTTATATTTTTAATAATATTCACTTAAAATTCATATTGCAAGCTTTATTCGCCTTATTTTACAACATCTCTCTCTCTCTCTCTCTCTCTCTCTCTCTCTCTCTCTCTCTCTCTCTCTCTCTCTCTCTCTCTCTCTCTCTCTCTCTCTCTCTCTCTCTCTCTCTCTCTCTCTCTCTCTCTCTCTCTCTCTCTCTCTCTCTCTCTCTCTCTCTCTCTCTCTCTCTCTCTCTCTCTCTCTCTCTCTCTCTCTCTCTCTCTCTCTCTCAATATTTCTATATGTTTTTTGTATGAGTGTGTGTCTTGTGTTTCTTTATGTTTAGTGTATCTTTTAGCTAACATAAGTGTTTAAAAAAGTTTTGCATAATGTTAATGTATTGTGTAGGATGTCTTGGTTTTTTTGTAGGTCTTCTTCCTAGGGGCATATCTACCTTGTTTGAATATTTTTCATCCACTACAATATCCTTGGGTATAAATTTGTGGTTTTAATTTTCTACTTTAGCCTACATATTTGGCATAGTTCATATGCTTGCTAAAATGTGGGCAAAATGTAATATTGTAAATTAAATAGCCTTACAATTTCATATTGCATAGTGTCCCCTCTTTATCCTTTGATATAAAATATTCTAATTACTAAATGTTAATCTTCTATTTTGGTAATTTTATGATGTTCCCATCTTGGAGCACTATGCACAGGCATTTGTGCAATGCACTAGTATTTAACAAAATCTCATATTAATAGTGGCTATTGAAGCTTTACCTTCTTGTGGATATTAAAAAAGTAATGCTCCTACATGTAGTCATTTTTAACAAATCAACCCAACTTGCCATTTTAAAAAAGTTGATTTTCTCTCTCTAGCATGTTTGACACTATAATTTTTGGAATAAGGTCTCTCATTTTGTATATTCATAAGATTTTTCTCATTCTACACGATATTTTATTGAAATGCTATTGTGAAGTACAAGGTTATCAAAGCAACAAGATTTTCCTCAAATTTTTTTCATAGCTTCGAGGTGATCTTGTTTTATTTTATCATCTCCTTCGTATTTTGTCTATCATTATATGCTAGCATATGAACGTTCTCGGTGTTAGCATAGTGTAACTAGATCATTTTGCATCATAGCGTATTTTATTTTCATTTTTAAGCAATCACATCTATATTTTTTAATATTATTAAAAAAAATTGGTTGCCATGGAGGTAGAAATACCAAAAGAGGGGTTTGACTAAGACAAGCCCCTCAAACAACCAACCTAAACATTTTTCTTTTTCTTTTTTGTGTGTGGGTTCATATAAGGAAGGACGTTTTTTGGTGATAACTTCTCCTCTTCTCTTACATTTTTCTTCAATTTTTATAGTCTTTATATGTCCCATTTAGTTTCTTATCATTTTATTATTTAATTTTTTTTGTGTTTGTGATATTGTTATTTCTTTGATGTGTGGACAAGAACTTATTTCATGCCACACTACACTTTTTGTTTTGCATTTATATTGAATGATGGCGTGATGTGAGGATGTTCATGCTATGTGCTACTCTCGGCTATAGCTATTTTGGCTCCAAAATGATACAGTCATACACTGATAACTTTCGTGTTATATGATAGTGTCAAACAATAGTTGCAACTATTCTGCCAAGCTCTATAGCCATTCTATGCCTATTTTGTAGTTGTTCTGTTTGTGTAACATGAAAGCTATCGATCGTACGATTCTACCATTTTGGATCCAGAAAGGGCGCACCCGCTAGTCTCTATGGTCAAGACCTCTAGCAAGTTACCACATGTTTTTTGTGACCACTATTTTTCAATTTTTTGTTGACATTACATTTTAATTTCTCTCCAGTTTTAAAATATTTTTCGTTAGTTTATAACAACTAGATATTTGAAATTGTAGAGTTGTAATTTGTTGTTTATTTGTTGGGTTGAATTGTAATATAAGGATAAATTCAACTATTCAAGAACATAAGATTCATCCTAATGCAATGTATATTATTCTCAAGGAAAAAACACATATTCCTTTGTAAGAATTAACTTTTTATATGCTACACTAAGTTGTGAGTAATACAAACACATATAAACATTAGAAAATACTACATTGTATTTAATTTTATGATTTGACAACACAACTTTTATTAGTTCCTGCCAAGGTAGGAATACTAATGCATTCATTGCATCCTTTTTGCGCCACCATTTTAGCCAATTATCACACTAAATTAAAAAAAGTTGAACAAAAATTGTAATGTCTGTATATATTTTACTTTAAATATATTAAAAAATATCATTTTTCTTTATTTTGATTGGTACATCTTACAAACAATGGGTGAAAAAATTAAAATTTATTTTCTTTAAATTATATATTTCAATATATTTAATTCATTCCATCAAATGTCTTTCCCTCTTTATTTAGTAAATAGAGGACAATTGTTTCTCCACAACTCGCTGAAAGCCTCAATAGTTGTTTCTCCACAACCCTCTAGAAGCTTGCCCACCACTCGAAGTTTTACTTCTAGTCCCCAACAACTCTGACAGAACATTTCTTATTTTCTTGTGATTCAACTTCGATATGTAGTCTCCTAAACCTGTAGAGTTCAAACTTTGTAACAATAGAAAAATTGAAATTAAGGCACAAAGAAACACCTAAATTTAATTTTTTAAGTTGACAAAATATGTTAGCAGCCATGGAATCACTAGCATAACCCTGTTAGAAGCCTCAAGTCAATATAGACACATAATATATCAAACAATTGAAATTATGTCTTGTATATACTTTCCTTGCGTAGTTTGAGAAGCTTGTATGAGAATTTGAATTTGGAATTTCATTTTATTGAAAATATTAATTGAAGCCCTCATTTTCCTAACCTTCAAGGAAGTAAACTTGTTTATTTTATTGTTGGAAACAACAAAATTCAAGACACCATTTTTTTATGAAACCTTAATTTTGCTATCCATTTTACAAGAAAAAGTATATGTTTTAATATTTTTATAACTTGCAAATTCGGGACACTGCCTATTAAATATATTTAGTTGGGGGAAAACCCTTGTTTCGACATCAATTTGGAGGGAATAGACTTAGTTTTATTCATTTCTGAATCCGGAATTATCTGTACAATTTTAATAATTAAAAAAATCTCATGATATGTGATGCACGCTAAAAAGGATGCACAAGACACAAGTTCAAACATTAATATGTTAGTGACAAAAATGAAATGCAAATGAACCTATTATCCTAAACATGCATATCAAGAGAGATATAAAATAGACAATAAGAAGCATACAAAAATAGAAAAGGGAAAGAAAACTCCCCAAGATGCTCCTCACAATGCTCATAGTTGCTCCTCCCTTGTTCCTCTCCTCTCCAAGTTCCACATGAGTGTAGCCCTCAACTTTTTGCACTATCTATGGATGTCTTATGAAGATTCAAGATTATGAAAATAAGAACAAATGACTATGCAAGTGTAAATAATCTATTATGAGAAAGTACCTAATTAGTCTATGTTAATTTTAACAAAATAACAAAGCAAATGCTCCTAAATTTTCTCTCAAAATAACTATAAGTTTGATGCATAAAGATCTATAGATCCTTTTGAAGAAGGAATGGGCTCTATTTATAGGAAAAATGGAGAAATGGAGAAATGGATGGTTGAGATTGAGTAATCTCAACAAGGGCTAGGATTGATGGGTTTATGATCCATGTGAGGGCTTTCAACCCAATCCCAGGATGACAATTGTCAACATGAGATGGCTTGAAAGGAGAGGGAAGAAGCATTAAATGATTGAGATGACTTGAAGGTTACCTTAGGAGATAAGGTTTAGGCTTGAGTTAGTGAATAAAATCTTTTATCCAATGAATAATGCCTTTATCCAATGGACAAACTTGTGTGCAAGAGTTAGTGGGGATAACCATGGTCAAAGCAATGAATGCTTGAAAAGACCCATGAGTTAAATGAGGGTTGAGTTAGAGGGAAAGTCTCTAACCATGTGGGTGAGTTGAGTTTAACCATTAATGGTTATGTAAAAGCCATAAATGGTTTGGAAGACTTTGGGGGTTAACTTGTTGAAGACATAAAGCATTTAATGCTTTTCAAAGACTTTTGAGGCTTTGAGAAGTGACTTCTTTTTGCTTAGGAATGTGACAATAATTAGGGGATAGGATTAGGCTAATTTGGAATAGATTAGAAAAAACTAGAAGGGGTTTAGGAGGCAAGTGGGTTTGGTGGGTGAAAGAAAATAGGATTTTAATTAAAATAAAATTCATTTATTTCAACTAAAATTGTGCAACTTGCATTTGTAGGAGAATGCAAGTGGGGGGAGTTTAGAGATTTAAATAAATATTTATTTATTTATTTAAATGAGGAAAGGGGTTAAATTAAACAAATATGCTTTATTCATTTAATTAATTGTTAGAGTATGGTTAAATGAATTAATTTAAATAAATTGAATAATTTATTTAGTTAATAGAAGAAGAGGTTGAGGATGAATTAATTAAGTATTAACTTAATTAACTGTTGACTGATGGTTAAATAATCAAATAAATACTTAATATTCATTTAATTAAGTGGACAGATTTATGTGTCTACAATATGTAGTCTCCAAAATTTGGGTGTAGACCTCAAACAAAGAAACGCTCCTCCTGTTCATTTTTCCATCATCGAATAAAGAGGAGTTCAACAAACAACTGATCTATGTCTGAGCAACTAATACTTCCCATTTTCCTTTTTTGTCTCGATGTGAGAAACATTTCATGTTATACATTATTATTCACAGTAAAAATATTTTGGTGTGATGGCAAAATGAAATAAAAAATTGTCATGGCATTTTTTCTATTAATGGAAGCATTCTTTAGCTAATGTTTCCATCATAAAGATTCAATAGGCAAGCCCACGAATCTGCTTAGATAGACTTTTGGGTTTGGATGTTTTGTCACATCAAACCTTATTTCTAAATGATCTAGTTTAACTTGGCCAAGACTTCAAATTTGGTTGTCTGTTTCAATCAAATTGTTTGTAGATATACAATCAAACAAACAACTCGATAAAAATATTCTTGTAGCACAGTCCAATCCTATTTAAATTAATGCAATCTTATTGTTATTATGCACATGGAACTGTTTAGTTTACATTGTTTGCCAAACCTCTTGTATAGTATGGTAGTCTCATTTTTTATTGTTTATGTGTCTGCGTGCAAGTTTACTTGTGTGACATTACTTATCTTTCAGGCATATTGAATCTATTCATGTTGTTGTGTTTTCTCGCATTTGGACTAAGGACCATTGAGAATTCACTCTATGTATAATTTGTTCTCAGACTTTGTGTTGTAATAATAAGCAAACAATCATCCAATAGTAATAATTTACACTTAAATTTTGACAAGTATTAAAGCTACAGGGCCAACAACAGTAACTATCAGCTCAAAAGTTTAAACAATTTGATAGAAATTGCATAGAGATGAAAACATTTTCTATAATAGAAAAACATGTAGGACATGGCAATAATGGATAGATGCATTTTATCTGTCAAGAACCCTAGAAAAGATTAATAAAGTATAAACAAAGAAGAAAATTGCTACCCTTGACTTTGACAACCTTGAGCCTTGGCCTTTAAATATGAGCAAACTTGTGTCACCATAACATCACAACAAGTAATAACATATGCAAAAAGCATTGATATTTTTCTCACATAAAAAATTATAGCCTTTGGTACAATCAAATACAAAAATTACTCCTTTTTAGCAGATCAAACATCAAAAACTTCCCTATTTGATCTTCAAGCACTTTAAGGCTATAGCAGCGTTATCTTCCTTCTTGGATTTTCTAACTTAGTATTCAACAATTTCTTCAACCATCTCCATAAATTTCTTAGCAACTGCACTCAAGAAAGATACCTTCTTACCGCTGCTATCCATCATTGCCTTAAATGATATATTTAATTTTATATTAAATGAGAGTTAAAAATATGAAGCATTTCTTTAATTGACATAACTACTTTTCTTGGATAGAAAAGCCACTTGTCTATATAACGCAATGATGTTGAAAAATCTGTTGGCTAAAATAAATGCTGACAACATATTCAAAACTACAATAAGTTCTTTAAAGGAAGAATACTACAATAAGTTCTTTAAACTATTTCTAAGTTTAGTTTTGAACTGAAGAATCGATCTTTTAACTATAGGAGTTGAGAAAATACAACACCACAGGAGCCTGAAGATCTTCTGCAAGCCAAATAACCTGTTACAAGGAGAAACAATGAAGCAAAATCTGAAGAACATACAAAACACAGAGAATATGCTCAAAAAGAGAGAGCTCAATATTCACAAAAATATGTAATGTGATTCTTACAATGAAAAGAAAGAACTCAACCTTTAATAGGTCAAGAAACCCTAAAAAGGGAAAACCTAGGTTTGCACATAATAATTAATTAAAATAATTAATTATATGTACCTAAAGTTAGCTTAAGTGTAAAAGAGATAAAGGGAACTTAAATAATTAAACAAAGAATGTTTAATTAATCAAGTAAATACCTGAATACTCTAACATTAACGTGTGTGTCTTCATGCTTGAAATCATGTAAATTATGCTAATTAGGAAATAAGGACAATCACATATCCTTAACTAATCTAACTAAAATCAAACACAAATCAATGAAATAGATGCATAAATAAGAGATTTTAAACAATTAAACTAATTAAAGACTCCCTTAGTTGCATCATGGCTTCCATTGTTCTTCTCCAAATTGTTGGTGTAGGTGGCTCTCAGGTATTACACTTGGATTTCCTGCATAAAGTAGACAATTGTTTTGAAGGCTGTGATTCTATATTGAATTGATAAAATGATGTTGTTTATATAAATTTTCATGAGAAATGGGGAGGGATTTTAAATAGAAGTGTTGATTGGGAGTGAACTGATTTAGATTGATCAGTTAATAAAGTTGATTGATTTGTTAACTCAGATTGATTGAGTAGTCAACTAAATAGATTGGATAGTGAACTGAATAGATTGGATAGTGAATTGAATAGATTGAGTAGTCAAATGAATAGATTAACTAGTTGACTAGATAGATTGAGGAGATGATTGATTGGATTGGAGAGATAAGTGAATTGATTGATTAGTCAGAAAAGGTGATTTGGAGTGAAAAGGGGTGATTGGAGAGTTAATTGGGTTAACTGATTTGATCAATCAATTAAGATTTTCAATGTGTGTTGTAGGATTTTGAAGTTGAATTTGATTTTCATTTTCAATTTGGATTTGAATTTGGACTTTTGAATGTTGAAATGCACATGAAATTTACTGAAATTCATTGAAATTCAGATTTGGTGAAATGGGAATTTGATGATTTGAAATTAGATGAAATTAATTGAAATCCGAATTTGGGAAATTATGAATTAAGTTAATTAATTTAAACAATTTAAATAAAATTATTTAAATATTAGAAATGGAATTAATTAAATAATAAAGATTATTTAACTAAGGAATAAATTATAATTAATTAAATAAATAATATTTAACTAATAATTGAGATAGGGTTAATTGATTAATTAATTAAAGAATAGAAATTAAATAATTTATAATGTTGAAGGGTGATGGTTGAGTCAGTTTAGAAGAATAATTAGCTTAATTAAATAATTAAAACGAATAATTAGTGATGATGAAAAAGACATTTTTCAGTGTCTACATTTGCCCCTCTTTTACACAATGTTGAGATGACGTTGTTTCAAAGAAAACAAAAATTTCTGCCCCAGTATGCCCTGATGACGCTTATAGTGTAAATATGCCCCCTTGGAAAAAGTGGTCAAAAAATTATGAAACTGGGACCATTTTTTTTATATCGTGGTAGTGAGGAATCGTGTGAAGCTTTGTGCGATTTCAAGTGCGTTTGACTGTGCTACAAGTGCATTGTAGTTTAGGGGGAGCGCGACCATTAGAGTGGTAAAAACCCTAATTGTGATCTATATATAGTGATTCAACCCTTTCATTTGGTCATTTGCATTCTATTTCTTTCAATTATTTCTTTCAAACTGATCACATGTCTTGTTAATCAATCTATCGATCAAACTCTATCAAACATCAAAATTTATTATCATGTGAATTGATTGATTATATTTGATTAGTTAAAGATTTGTGATTGTTTTTACCCCCTAATCAAATTTAATTTTATGATATTCAAGCATGAAACAAATGTGTTCAAAATAAGTATGGATTTTTTCAAGTAGGAAAGATAAGCAATTTTGAAACAAATCAATCCACAAGATGATTTATATTGGTTTTAAACATAGTGGTGGTGTTTGTATGGAAGCAAAATTTGTTTGTAACAAAATAAATTTTTAGTACTTTTCTTATTGCTAATTAGATTTAAATTAAAATAAATAATTTATATATTATTACTTTAATGTCAAACTTTGTCTTTAATGATTAATCTAACTCAATTAACAATTACATCTACTAATAACTACTATATTCAATAATAACTACGGGCAAGAACTTGACGTAATGCGTTTGTTGTTTGATGAGATTGCCACCACCCTTGGCTATGGCACGGCTAAACTGGCTCCAAAACGACACAAAAAGTCAATAACACAAAATTTGTCAAAAATTACAAATTGTTGATCGTGATCAATTGAATTAGCTGCGACTTTGATTTTTCAAAAAAAATCGAAAACGTCAATAACACGAGTTTTATAACCCCGTTTTGGAGCCAGTTTAGCCACGTCCCTTGGCTACTTGCAATATGAATTCACATAAATATTACAAAATAAATATTTTTTTGTTACATTACATTTGATTGACTTTATTGAGACATGGACAAGCTAGGACTCGAACCTAGGACCTTCCATACGTTGTTGGAGTGCTCTACCACTGAGCTAATGGCCCCTCTTGGACTAGTCCATTATTGGTCCAAGTGTGGCTTATTTCCAACACCGAGTTCTTTGTGTTTTGGTTTGAGTTTCAGAATTTCAAAATTTCAAAATCTCGAACTCGCTTTGTGCGAGACCCCAGAACTCTAGAATCTTGGACTCCCGAGGTATCATTTTGCGTGTGTCCAAGCCTCGGAACCTCAGAGTTTCAGAACCCCGTAGTTTTGAGCTTCTCTTTGTTTTGTCTCGAGATTCTGGAGCCCCGGAATTGCAAGGTCACATTTAGTGAGGTTGTACGGTCATTTGAGGGGAGGGTATAAATAGGCAAAAGCTCTTGTGTGTGTTGATATCAAACAGATTTTCTAATCCTTTTTGCAGAGCATCACCAACCAACCTAACAAGAAACAAATGTTAGTGTTAGCAACAAAAGATTATCCTAAATAGGCATATCAAGAGAGATATTAAGCATGAAATAGAAAGCATACAAACATAGAATAGATAAACTATACTCCTCCAAATGCTAATCAAGATGCTCATAGTTGCTCCTCCCTTGTTCCTCTCCTCTCCAAGTTCCACATGAGTGTAGCTCTCAGCTTTTACCACTAGCCATGGATGCCATATGGAGATTCAAGATGGTTGAATATGATAAGAAAATGCTATGCAAGTGTAGATAGTGATACTATGAAAAAGCTCTATGCTAATACCAGTATAACAACAATACTCTAATGCTTCCTCCTTTGCTTGAGGAGAAGGGTTCTATTTATAGAAGAAATGGGGAAATGAAGGGTTAAGATTGAGCAATCTTAACAAGGGTTAGGATTGAAAGATATTCAATCCATGTGAGACTTTCAACCCAATCCCATGTTGATAAGTGTCACCATGAGGAGGCTTGAGAGGAGAGATAAGGAGCATTAAATGCTTGAGGGGACATGATGGTTACCCTGGGGGTTGGGTTAGGGTTAGGTTAATGGATATTCCTTTTATCCAAGGGATAAATGAATGTGCAAGGGTTGGTTACCTTAGTCAAAGAAATAAATGATTTGAAGAGACCCATGAGTCAAAAGGATGGTTAAGTTAGAGGAAAGTCTCTAACCAAAGGTAAAAGGTGACTTAACCATAAATGGTTATGTAAGAGCCTTTAATGGTTTGGAAGACTTTAGAGGTTAACCATTTGAAGACTTAAAGCCTTAAATGCCTTTCAAAGACTTTGAGGGCTTTGAGAAGTGACTCCAAGTTGCTTAGGAATGTGACAATATTTAGGGGATGGATTAGGCTAATTAGGAAGGGGTTAGAAGAATCTAGAAGGGGGTTAGGATTGCAAGTAGGTTTTGTAGGAGAATGCAAGTGGGAGGAATTTTGGGATTTTCAATTGAAATAAAATCATTTATTTCAATTAAATGGTGTAATTTGTATTTGGATAGATATTTAAATAAATATTTATTTATTTAAATGTGAATGTGAATTTTGGATTTAAATAAATCTTAATTTATTTACATGAGAAAAAGGAAGATAAAGCATTAAATGCTTGAAGACTTTGAGGGAAACCATTAAAGGTTTGAGAAGACTCTAGAAGGAAGCCATTAAGTTTGAAGACTTTAAGGGAAACCATTAAAGGCTTGAAAAGACTCTAGAAGGAAGCCATTAAGTTTGAAGACTTTAAGGGAAACCATTAAAGGCTTGAGAAGACTCTAGAAGGAAGCCATTAAGTTTGAAGGCTTTAAGGGAAACCATTAAAGGTTTCAAGTGGGTGAGGATAAATAGGATTTTAAATTATTTATTTATTTAAAATAGTTGTGCAACTTGCATTTGTAGGAAAATGCAAGTGGGTGGAGGATAAAGATGATTTAAATAAATGTTAATTTATTTAAATGTGAGAGATGGGATTTTGGGGGATTTAAATAAATAAATATTAATTTATTTAAATGTGAGAGAAGATTTAATTAAACAAATATGATTTATTTATTTCATTAATGGTCTGAATCTGGTTAAGTGAATTAAATCAAATAAATTGAATAATTTATTTAATTAATAGGAGAAGAGGGTTAAGATGAATTAATTAAATATGAATTTAATTAATTATTGATTGATGGTTAAATAATCAAATAAATACTAAATATTTATTTAATTAAGTGGACAGATTTATGTGACTACCGTTGGTTTGTTTTGTTTTTCCTTCTCATTTTCATGTTGTTTTAGCTGGGTTAGATAAGATTTTTTTATACTTTCAATAAATTGGCCTTTCTTTTTCCTGCCTCGCGGAACCCTAGTTTCGACGCTTCGGAAATCCTAAAGTGCCTAAGTTTTACCCAACTCAGCGGAACCCTAGAGTTTCGAAGTGTTCGTTTGACAGCAGTATTACCCATCTCAGGATCCTGGAACCCTAGAATCCCAAGTCTTTGTGCTTTGCAAGTTTTTACTCGCCTCGGATCCCCAGAGTTTTGAAGCTCCCCTACTTGAGAGATTTGCCCATTTCGAGATCCTGGAACCCCGGAATCCCAGAGTTTGTTTTGGAAGTTGTCTTATCCATCTCGAAACCCCTAAGTTCTGAAATTGACTCTTGTAATGTTTTTATCCACCTCGGAACCCCGAAACCTCGGAGTTCCAAAATCTACCTTTTGAGGTCCTATGTCAAAGTCGGAACCCCAAAGTTTCGGAGCTAGTTGTTTCGTCCTTTCCTTAAATCAAGATCCTGGAACCCTAGAATCCCAAAGTTTCTTCCTGTTTTGCATTTTATAACTCGAAATCCCAAACCCTAGAATCCCAAAATTGGTTGTTTTGAAGGGTTTCATACCCCAGAACCCCGGAGTTCCGAAGTATGTATTGATTTTATAATATGATATAACAGCTAATTATTGATCTTTTCTTATAGGATCAAGAAGATTAATGGACCCATCCCCAAGAAAGAAAGGGACAAAGGAAGAAGCAAAGCTTGATAAGAAGCCTATAATAATGAAGTACCAATATCAAGCAAACTCTCGCCTCAAAGCTGGAAGATGAAGTTCAGTGGGTGACCGATACTGAGATCGGGCATATAGAGATTAAAGATATTAAAACCCAACTAGCACCTGCGCCTCATGCCCTTGAAGCACTGTATAGGAGGATTAAGAGATCAGGGTTGGTAGAGGCGACTATATTCCCTCAGGCTATGCAATCACCTAAGCTTATAATGACAATTGCCCAACACTACCAGCTAGATACCAGGAAATGTGTTGATGCAAATGGGAATGTGATTGTAGATCTCTCGCCAGACATGAGAGGAATGACCTTTAGGATACCGGTGAGAGAGGATGTTCTAGTAAAAATTGAAGAGCAGTCCACCTCCATATTCGCTAAAAATGCCTCTAATTATAAAAGACATATCAATGAGGCATGGCTTGAGGATCCAAGGAAGACAAGTCTAAAGGATAAAGATATTCTGAGAGCAGACTTCTAGGAGCCTCAAAGAGACCTTATCATCATCTTGAGCAGAGATTTTGGAAAGCCAGACTGTAGGCATTTTCACACATGGATGTTTCATTACATGAGGACAATTTTGATTGGCAAAGAATACTTCGATTGGCCACAAATTATTTTAGATAACATTCATAATCAGCTGACCACAGTCATCCAAATGAAGAAGTTCATCATGACTTCTTATGTCATGTGGGTGGTAGTGCATGATGACAAGTTTTTAGGGCTGAAGATTGAAGGAAAACTCAGAGAAGAGCCCAGACAGAAAAGAGTTTGGGAATATTACACCTAGTTGCCTATCTCTCAGGCAAAGCTACATTTTAAAAGATCGTGCCTATCTCTCAGGAAAAGTTGTATTTTAAAAGATTGAATGATGCTTTATATACATTGTTATAATAAAACTAACCAGTGATGTAGGATATAGATTGACCCTAGAGGCAATGCAAATGATTAAAGTGTTGGTATATGATGAACCGGTATGATAATATGATAATAATATATATTGCCATTGATGTCAATAAGTATAGGTCAACCCGTATGAAGATTGGAAGAAGTTGTTATTAATGATCAAGTTGGAGAACTTGTATGAAGAGATGTAGTGAACCAGTCTCAGGGTTTCACTAAGTGTGACTATCGGTTGGTAGTCTCAGCTCTAGGGTTTCTGGTTTGGCAATCTAGCATGTGTGATGTAACCGATGATATTTTGTGATGAGTTAGCTAAGAAATGAGGATGAGATCAAGATGCCACGTCATTTTTGTGCACGTGAAGGATTTCCTTGAGGATCTTGCATATGAAGATCGACTACATTAAATGTCTACCTCAAGAATGAACATTCTTCTTAGCTGTATGAGAAGAAAGCATGATGGGTTACTGATTTCTATGTGCGCTGAAAAATGGATGATGCAGATTGACTTGTGATCTGTTTAAGATTGTTTCATTCGATGAAAAGTGTTTGGACGGTCAGGATTGGACCGCTTTTAATTGTAAACCTAAGATGCTTAGGGTTTAGGGTTTATGTTACTGACCTAATTGTTGTATATAAGTTCGATGATGTTTGTTATTGTAAGTTGTTGGCAAAAGTTGCGTATGTATCCGAGTGATGAGATACTTGCCAGACTAGCTAGTGAAAACTGCAGAGTGTGATTGCAGTGTAGAGGAACTGAAAAGGATCTGCCTTAGCATATAGTGTTGTTATCATATCAGAGTTTTACCTATTGTCTTCTAACCATTTCAACAAAAGGAAAATCCCTTTGTTGGGTAGCTTTAACAGGCTTACTGTAAATCCTCTAACCAGGTGACTCAAGTTCATTGAGTTCTTTAAATCCTCTAGCAAGGTAACCTTTAACAGGGTATATAACCATTCCTTAACCGGGTGATCTTTAATAGGATCGGTTCCTTGTAGAACCTTATTGTAGTCTTTAACCGAACTAGGCTCCTAATAGAGCAAGCTTCAAAAGAGTTCAAAACAAGCTTGTGGGTATTCATCCCCACCGTGGTTTTTCCCATTTGGGTTTCCATGTGAAAAATCTGTGTGTCATGAGTTGTGCATTTTTTATGTGATGATTAAGTATTCTTTGTTTAAGTGATTATGCATGCAGAGCTAATGGTTATAGTATTGCTGACACACCACATACATATGTTTATGGGTGAAGTAGTTATCAAGTATTGAATGTATTTGAAGTATTTATTTTTACCGGTTTATGTTGTCTAGTCTTACGATGTTTAACCGATATTGCCATGGTTAAGTTCAATAATGAAGACAACCGGTTAGCATTGTTTTAACTTGATAAGTTGTTGAGAAGTTTTTGTATGTACCGATTCACCCCCCCCCCCCCCCGCCTCAGTACCAGTTAGGGTATTTATTGTTCATCATTATGCATCAATTGGTATCAGAGCAACTCCAGGTCCTCGGTGATATAAGCTTAATCGCTTGATGAAAAAGATCTTGCCTTAATGATGAAGAGGGAAGGTCCTAAGTTCAATAGAGATAGCTTCAAAATATGGAAGGATGGAATGAAGATCTATATTAAGATTTTGGGCACTCAACGCTAGAGCTATGTTGACAATGTCTATATAATCCCAACTGGTACTCTAACCGATGATCAGAAAAGAGAGATTCAAGAAAATGGGAAAGTCATGGAAGCCCTTATTAGCAGCTTGTCCGATATTGAGTTCATTGATGCACAAGATAAGGACACTCCTAAGGATGTATGGGACACAATAGAAACTATTTATGGCGGTGATGAGCATGTCAAGAAAGCTAAGGAAGAGAGCCTTAGAGGAAAATTTGAAGACATGAGGATGGTTGAAGGTGAAACCATTCGGCAATATGGCATAAGGATCAAGACTGTTGTTGGAGATATCAAGAGCACTGGTGGAACAATCGATGATGCCACCATTGTCAGTAAAGTTTTGAGATCACTGTTATCGGTCTATGCAATCAGGGTTGCTGCTATTCAGGAACTAAGGTCTATTCACAAAACCAAGGTATCCTTAGACTCTATCATTGCAAAGTTGACTGCATATGAATTGAATAGCTATGATGGCAATGTTCAAAAGGCCGAGTCAGCTTTTAGAGCATCTGTTGCACCAACCAGAAAAGGAAAAGAAGTAAGTACTAGTTATGAATCCATGCAAAGTAGAGGTATGGATGATGAAGAGATCCTGATGGATTTTGAAGCTCTTCTTGCCAAGAGACTTCCAAAAGGCACTAGAAAATACAGAGGCAAGCTTCCTTTAAAATGTTTTTCATGCAATAAGATATGACATATAGCTGTTAGTTGTCCTAATAATGACAATAAGGATAAACCGGAGAGGTTTAGAAAGTATAAAGGAGGAAATAGAAGAAATTGTCTTGTTGTAGTGGATGAAGGTGTTACCGATGAAGAATCTAAGGATGAAGAGAATGAGGACATAGTGTTTGTAGTTGTAAAGGAAGAAGTGTCTGACAAGAAAGCACTTGTCTCTCGCATTGACAACTCTAATGAGTAGATTATTGATAGTGGTTGTTCTCACCACATGACTTGTGATTAGAGAAAGTTTTTGTCTCTAGAATAATATGATGGAGGTGTTGTCAGATTTGGCAACGATGCACCTTGTGGTGCAGAAGCACCTAGTTTTGCTTCACTCTCCTTTTTAGTATTTTCATGCTTAAGTGTTTGTGAGTCTTGTAATAGGTTTTGAATGTTTTTATAGGTTATGCTTAGTCATTTCATAAGTGTTTGATCTCATTTTGTGCTTGAGAGATCAAGTTTTGCTTCTTAGGGCTTGAGTTGTCAATTTTGTGTTGCTAGGCCAAAAAGGGCTAAAAAGTGGGAAATTGCCTTATAGGCCTAGAAATGGTTGGGAAAGTTTTGGAACATGTTTTGTGAGTGTTTTTAAACATTCCTAAGTGTCTAGGAGGGATAGATAAGTTAGGTTGCTCAAAAATGTCATTTGGAGCAACAAAAGTTGTTTTCATTGTTTGGAAAAGTTATCATTTTTAAGACAAGTTTGTAAAAGCAAACCTCCTACAGCTGGTTGTCCATACAAGACCTCATAACTAAATCATGATGCTATAAATATTCCTCCCTCTTCTTTGTATAGGGTTGGCAATTGTATTTGAAAGACATTCTCAATTGGAAATATCAAAAATTCTGGCTTTTAATGGTTTTTGAACTCGTTTTCTTGTGATAGTCCGTACTGGACAGTTTCCTTCCATATTGTACTTGCTAGAGATTGATTTCAATGTACATTCAAAGCATTTGATGTAATAGTTTCATTGGTTTTTCATTTGGAAGTTGGTTGTACAAAATAGTTTCATTTTTGCTCCTTGACTGCCTTGTCAAGAGTTTTGGCCTCCAAAATGCATCAACTTGTCTAAATCCAGGTTTGGGATCCCATGGGTGGACTTAGACAAGTTTTATGGCATATTTATAGTGTAAATATTTCATATTTTGGCCAGGGTTGTGCAAAAGAAGTGTCTTTAAGTTTATGCTAGGCAAGTTGGAGATGGATTTGGCTAGCAAATGTGAGCAAAGACCAAATTTGTTTGTACTCAAAGGTCAATTTGAGTGAGAAAAATTAAGGAAGAGGTCTGCACTAGTCTCCTTGGATTTTTGGATGTATTTGGAGCTCCAAACAGTGTTTATTTTACCTTGAAATTGAGTCAAGTTGTGGCTGGCAGCAAGTACCCTGTTTTGGGGAATTTAATGTCTTTTGAATCATAAATAGCTTTATGAACATGTCCATGTTTGAAGACCTTGTGACAAGTGTTAAAAAATTGTTTGGATATTGTTACATGCTTTGGTTAAGTTATTTATGAAGTTCTAACCCTTCAAAGTGCAGCAAAAATAGTGAATTAGCAGTGGCAGTGCATTTTAACAGTCATTTTGTTGTTGTATGGCAAATGTTTGGTCTAATGTCATGTAGGGAAGAGTTGGAATATAGTTCAAAATTATGTGGCAGAGGTTCTACAAGAATTTGGAGGCTTGGTTTTTGGTTTAGAAGAGACATCCTTTGTTACATAAGCAAAACCCTCTCAAAACCCTACTTTCTTGTCTATAATTGTGGACAATCATTATACCATCTTATCAGGAGCTAAAACCATGAAAATCCTTGAGTTTAGACCTTATTGACACCTTCTAAGTCAGGTTACATGGTGGTTGTGGTCATCGTTTCCCTATGCAAGCAAATTTCACCCAATTAGGCCTCCACAGGCTAGTAGCCTTTTTAGCCCCATTTTAACAAAAAGTGAACCTGATTGCCCAAATGATGTTAGAACCTTCCAAATTTGTGACAAACAATTGAAAGACACTCAAGGAGCTTAATTCAATAAAAATTGATCATTTAGATACCATCTTGAAATATGGACCTATGGTGCAAGGTTTGAGTAACATTGAGGAAACAAACTAGAACAAGAGAGTGTAACAAGATGTTGGGATGGTTGCTTGAAGAGGTGTGGGTGTTGAAGATTGAATTTGCAAACACTAATTGGACACAAACAAAAGCATGTCATTTTGGTTCCATTTGATTGGTTAAACCAATTTAGACTTATTGAGCAACTTCTCACTCAATCTCCTTATCATAGTGGTATCAGAGCCTGAGAAAGATTTAGATGAACAGAGAAAACAAATTGACTTAGGATCAACAGAATCCTTAGAAGAAAACATGGTGACTAAAGCTGAGTTAGCCAAGAAGGTCGAAGACCAAGAAGAAGAAAATAGAGCACTCAGAGAGAGGTTGGAGCAGCTAGCAACAAAACTAGTTGAAATTGAAGTTAAGACAAAAGAAGTCCATGATAAGGTTGGAGATAAGGGTAAAATGGTGGCAATAGAAGATGAGGTTCCCATAGCTAACCCTGTCCTTGAGAAAGAACCATTCTTGAAGGATTTGAGAGCCATGAGTGGTAAAACCTTAGAGGGAGTGGCTCTTTTCAGTGGAAAGATGGATCCTAATGCTCTTATAGAATGGATTGAAGGCCTGGAAAACCATTTTGAGTGTGATGGAATAACTGAATCACAAAAGGTTAAAGTAGACAAATCAAGGTTGAGAGGGGTAGCCTTAACTTGGTGGAAGTTCACCCAAGAGGAAAGGGTGAAAGAAGGTAAGCAACCAATAGCCACCTAGAAAGCAATGGTAACCAAAATTAGAGAAACTTATCTTTCCGATGACTATGAAATCCAACTACATAGGAAAAGACAAAACTTGAGACAAAAAGACTTAGATGTCAGTAGCTACATTGAAGAATTTCAAAAAATATGCATGAGATCCAAGGTAGTAGAGGATGAGAGTATAAAAGTAGCAAGGTATTTGAATGGACTGAGATGGAACATACAAGAAGAGATGAGTTTGTTATGTCCACAAACAGTTCACAAGTGTTATCAACTAGCGCTCAAAGTGGAAGAGAAGAATAAGAAAAAGCAAGAACAAAGCAACAGAGGCAGAGGTAGGGGTAGGGGTAGAGATGGTAGAGGCCATAGAGGAAGTTTTGGTGGAAGAGGATATCAAAGGTCCCAAGGAGAATCCAAACTTATTAAGCAAAGTGGGGATTCATATAGCAAGAGCAGCTATAGAGGAAGGGGATCTAGAAACCTAGGTAGAGGTAGATCTAGTGGACCAGGAAGAGGGTCCTACTTCTCCACCATGAAATACTACAACTGTCAGAAGTTGGGGCACCTTGGCTACAGATGTCCAGAGAAACCCACTTCATCACAAGGAGGTGAAAGAAAAGTGAATTATGTGCATGAAAATGCAACAAGTAGCAAAGTTCATGAAGTGAGCTTAACATCAGAAGATGGTGAGAGTTTGATGATGATAAGAGTCTTGATAAAGGAGCCAATCAAGGAGGAACCTACTCAAAGAAGGTCATTGTTTAGAATTAAGTGCAAGATCATGGGAAAGGTTGTAAGGTGGTCATTGATTCAGGATCCATAGATAACATAGTTTCAGAAGAAGCAGTGAGGAAACTCAAACTAGAAAGAATCCCCCACACACATCCCTATAGAGTCACATGGTTGAATAGGGAGCAGCATGTTCTTGTGAATGAACAAACATGGGTAGAATTCACCATAGGAGGGTATCAAGATAAGATCTTATGTGATATTATTCCAATGGATGCTTACCATCTACTTCTCGGTAGACCTTGGCAATTTGAGAGGAAATCCATAAACAATGGTGAGAAAAACTCCTACTCATTTCAGAAGGATGGTGTTACATACAAAATTCAGTCTATAAATGGAGAGAAAGAGGGCAGCAGTTCAAAGAATCAGAATGTTTTAATAGTGATTGAGAAAGAGTGTATTAACACACTTGAAGAGGGTAAAGGAGTGGGATTTGCACTCATAGTGACACCCAAGGAAGAAAAGAAGGAGAAGAAGGTTGAAATACCACAAGAAGTGCAGAAAATACTTGATAAATTTAAAGAAATTATAAGGGATGGAACACCTGCCACCTTACCACCTCCTAGAGTCATCAGCCATCAGATAGACTTCATACCAGGAGCCTCTTTACCAAACAAAGCAGCCTATAAGATGACACCTGAGCAGAACAAAGAAGTGGCAAGACAAGTGCAAGAACTCCTAGATCAAAATCTAATAAGAAAAAGTATAAGTCCTTGTGCAGTACTTGTCGTTTTAGCACCTGAGAAAGGAGGTACATGGAGATTATGCACAGATTCAAGAGCCATTAATAGAATCACTATCAGGTATAGATTTCCTATTCCAAGGATTGAGGATTTGATGGATTGTTTGGGAGGTGCAAAGTACTTCACAAAAATTGACCTCAAGAGTGGTTATCACCATATCAGGATAAAAGAAGGTGATGAATGGAAAACAACCTTTAAAATAAATGAGGGTCTTTATGAGTGGCTAGTTATGCCATTTGATCTTTCTAATGCCCCAAGTACATTCATGAGACTCATGAATGAAGTGTTGCATGATTTCATAGGTAAATTTGTAGTGGTGTACTTAGATGACATTCTAATTTTCAGTAAAGCTAAAGAAGAGCATTTGAAGCATCTTGAAATTGTTTTGAATAAATTGTATGGTGAACAACTGACAATCAATTTGGAAAAGTGTGATTTTATGAAATAGGAATTGGTTTATCTTGGCTTTGTGATCTCGGGTGGAGATTTTAAAATGGATAAAACCAAGGTGGAAGCCATCACAAATTGGCCTACACCCAAATCAGCAAGTGATGTCCAAATTTTTCATGGTTTAGCACAGTTCTACAGGAAATTCATCAGAGGGTTTAGTGAAATTTGTGTACCAATGCTTGATACTATAAAATCTGGAGCTAAGGTAAAGTTTCAGTGGACAGATGCAGCAAATAAGGGGTTTGAACTTTTGAAAACCAAGGTTGCTTCTCAACCAGTGCTTATACTTCCTACTTTTGACAAGTTATTTACTATTGAATGTGATGCTAGTAATATTGCAGTAGGTGCACTGTTGAGTCGGGATAATAGACCTATAGCTTTCTTTAGTGAAAAGTTGAATGATGCTAAAAAGAAGTACTCTTCCTATGATTTGGAACTCTATGCTTTAGTTCAAGCACTTAGAAAGTGGAGACATTATTTGCTTCCAAAGGAGTTTGTTGTTTATACAGATAATCAGGCTTTGAGTTTCTTGAATTCACAAGATAAGTTAAATCATAGGCATGTTAAATGGGTTGAGTACTTGCAATCATACTCTTTTACTCTTAAGCACAAGAAAGGACAATGCAATAAAGTAGCAAATGCTTTGAGTAGAAGGCTTCTAATAGTGCATGAAGTACAGGTTTAGAGTATTGGCATAGAATGCTTCAAAGGAATGTATCTTGATGATGAAGATTTTGCAGCCATCTATAAGGTTTGCCAAGCATTTGATAATTCTTTTCATACTGAATATGTTGATTATACTTTGCAAAATGGTTTGTTGTTTAAAGGTGGGCAGCAATGTGTTCCTAAAAGCTCAATGAGGGAGAATCTGATTCAAGAAAAGCACAATGGGTGTTTGCGTGGACATTTTGGTCTCAACAAAACATTAGAGTTGGTGCAACGTTTCTATTATTGGCCTAAAAGGCAGCAAGATATCAGAAGGTATGTGGAGCAATGTATGGTTTGTCAGAAAGCAAAAGGTACTACTTCTAATGCTGGTCTTTATCACCTTTTTCCAATTCCTACAAGGCCTTGGGAATGTGTTAGCATGGATTTTGTGGTAGGCTTACCTAAGACTAAAGCTGGTTTTGATAGCATTTTTGTGATTGTGGATGGATTTAGTAAAATCGCACACTTTATTCCTTGCAAAACTACACATGATGCTAGTCATATAGCCTATTTGTTTTTCAAGGAGGTGATTAGAATCCATGGTTTACCTTCTAGCATTTTTTCTGATAGAGATGTTAAGTTTCTTGGCCATTTTTTGAAGACATTGTGGAAAAGATTGGGTACTAATCTTTCTTTTGGTTCAGATTATCACCCATAGATTGATGGCCAAATTGAGGTGGTCAATAGGATGCTTGGAAACCTCTTAAGGTGTTTGACAAAGGAATATGGCCAAAGGTGGGATCAGCTCATCCATCAGGCAGAATTTGCATACAATGATAGTGTTAACAAGTCAACTAGTAAGAGTCCCTTTGAGATTATTTATGATATGCAACCAAGGGGTGTCATTGAGTTACGAGATCTTGGTAACTTGCAGCAAAAGAGTGGTACACCAGATGACATGGCTCAATCAATGAAGGAAGTTCATGAGCAAGTGAGAAAGACTCTTCAAGATACCTCATAGAAAGTGAAAGCTAGAGTGGATGCATCAAAGAGAGATGTTCAATTTTCAGTTGGGGACTTTGTGATGGTGCATCTGAACAAGTCTAGATTGCAAAAGGGAGTTCCCAGAAAGCTCCAAATGAGGTGAATAGGTCCTTGCAAGATATTGGCTAAGTATGGTTCTAATGCATATAAAATTGATTTGCCTACTGATCTTTCTTTGTCTCCTATTTTCAATGTTTCAGATTTGGTGGCATTCAAAGGTCAACTTCCTAAGGAGGATGATAGATTTTCAGAGGTTCACAAGTCACTTTCAAACCTTTCTTTGCCTCCTCCATTCATTCCTCAAGCTGAACAATTGTTGGACTCAAGAGTTTACAAGAAGACTCGCCATCAAGTGTACATGGAGCATCTCATCAAGTGGAAAGATAAACCACTTTAAGAAGCCACTTGGGTACATAAGTTTGAGTTCTCTAAGTCTGGAATTCCTTCTTCTTTATTGCCTTACGGAGTCACATGACTTCTTTGTCTTTGAGGGAGTATGGTGCAATAGCACCTAGTTTTGCTTCACTCTCCTTTTTAGTATTTTCATGCTTAAGTGTTTGTGAGTCTTGTAATAGGTTTTGAATGTTGTTATAGGTTGTTTTTAGTCATTTAATAAGTGTTTTATCTTATTTTGTGCTTGAGAGATCAAGTTTTGCTTCTTAGGGCTTGAGTTGTCAATTTTGTACTTCTAGGCCAAAAAGGGCTAAAAAGTGGGAAATTGCCTTATAGGCCTAGAAATGGTTGGGAAAGTTTTGGAACATGTTTTTTGAGTGTTTTTAAACATTCCTAAGTGTCTAGGAGGGGTAGATAAGTTAGGTTTCTCAAAAATGTCATTTGGAGCAACAAAAGCTGTTTTCATTGTTTGGAAAAGTTGTCATTTTTAAGACAAGTTTGTAAAAGCAAACCTCCTATAGCTGGTTGTCCATACATGACCTCATAACTGAATCATGATGCTATAAATATTCCTCCCTCTTCTTTGTATAGGGTTGGCAATTGTATTTGAAAGACATTCTCAATTGGAGATATCAAAAATTTCGGCTTTTAATGGTTTTTGAACTCATTTTCTTGTGACAGTCTGTACTAGATAGTTTCCTTTTGTACTGTACTTGCTGGAGATTGATTTCAATGTACATTCAAATCATTTTATGTAATAGTTTCATTGGTTTTGTATTTGGAAGTTGGTTGTACAAAATAGTTTCATTTTTTCTCCTTGACTGCCTTGTCAAGGGTTTTGGCCTCCAAAATGCATCAACTTGTCTAAATCCAGGTTTGGGATCCCATGGGTGGACTTAGACAAGTTTTATGGCATATGTACAGTGTAAATATTTCATATTTTGGCCAGGGTTGTGCAAAAGAAGTGTCTTTAAGTTTATGCTAGGCAAGTTGGAGATGGATTTGGCTAGCAAATGTGAGCAAAGACCAAATTTGTTTGTACTCAAAGGTCAATTTGAGTGAGAAAACTTAATGCAGAGGTCTACACTAGTCTCCTTGGATTTTTAGATGTATTTGGAGCTCCAAACAGTGTTTATTTTACCTTGAAATTGAGTCAAGTTGTGGCTGGCAGCAAGTACCCTGTTTTGGGGAATTTAATATCTTTTGAATCATAAATGGCTTTATGAACATGTCCATGTTTGAAGACCTTGTGAAAAGTGTTAACAAAGTGTTTGGAGATTGTTACATTCTTTGGTGAAGTTATTTATGAAGTTCTAACCCTTCAAAGTGCAGCAAAAATAGTGAATTAGCAGTGGCAGTGCATTTTAATAGTCATTTTGTTGTTGTATGGAAAATGTTTGGTATAATGTCATGCAAGAAAGAGTTGGAAAATAGTTCAAAATGATGTGGCAGAGGTTCTACAAGAATTTGGAGGCTTGGTTTGTGGTTTAGAAGAGACATCCTTTGTTACATGAGCAAAACCCTCTCAAAACCCTACTTTCTTGCCTATAATTGTGGGTAGTCATTATACCATCTTATCAAGAGATAAAACCATGAAAATCCTTGAGTTTAGACCTTATTGACACCTTCCAAGTCAGGTTACATGGTGGTTGTGGTCATCGTTTCCCTATGCAAGAAAATTTCACCCAATTAGGCCTCCACGGGCTAGTAGCCTTTTTAGCCCTGTTTCAACAAAAAGTGAACCTGATTGCCCAAATGATGTTAGAACCTTCCAAATTTGTGACAAACAATTGAAATAAACTCAAGGATCCTAATTCAATAAAAATTGATCATTTAGATACCATCTTGAAATATGGACCTATGGTGGAGGGTTTGAGTAACATTCAGGAAACAAGCTAGAACAAGAGAGTGTAACAACATGATGGGATGGTTGCTTGAGAAGAGGTGTGGGTGTTGAAGATTTACTTTGAAAACACTAATTGGACACCAACAAAATCATATTCTTTTGGTTCCATTTGATTGGTTAAACCAATTTAGACTTATTGAGCAACTTCCCACTCAATCTCCTTATCACCATGCTTGGTAAAAGGAAAAGGATCCATCTCACTGAATGGAAAGAGAAGTGCGGATGATGTCTACTGGGTACAAGGTTTTAAGAATAACCTATTGAGTGTTGCTTAGCTAAATGATAAAGGACTCATTCTAGAGTTCAAAGGTGGAGTCTGCAGTATAATTAGAAAAAGTGGTGAACTTATTGCCACCAGTAAGTACACCATAGGTAACTTGTTTCAATTGAATGCCAAGATAAGTCAGTGTTTGATGGAAAAGTTTCATGACAGTTGGATATGGCATAGGAGACTTTGTCATATGAACTTTGATAATATTGTAAGGGCTAGTAAGATCAAAGCAGTAACAGGATTGTCTTTGATGAACAAACCGGAGAATTATTTGTGCAAAGAATGTCAACTTGGGAAGATGTTTTCCTCAACTTTCAAAGGTAAGTATTTTTCAGCAAAAAACTTACTTGATCTTATGCATACTGATTTGTGTGGTCCTATGAAAAATAGAAGTATTCAGGGAGATAGGTATTTCATGATTCTTACTGATGACTACTCAAGAATGATGTGGGTCACATTCTTGAAAGACAAGTCTGAGGCATTTGGAAAGTTCAAAGCCTTTAGAGCATTAGTAGAGAAGGAAAGTGGTCAAAAGATAAAATGCCTAAGAACTGATCAAGGAGGTGAATTCACTTCTGATGAATTCAACAAGTACTATGAAGATAGCGGTATCAAGAGGCAGTTGTCTGCCCCAAGGACACCTCAACAGAATGGCATAGCAGAAAGGAATAACAGGACTGTAGTTGAAGCGGCCAAAACAATGTTGATCCAAGGAAAGGTTGCTCACACTTTTTGGAGAGAATTGGTGAGCACTACAGTCTATACTATGAACTGAGTACTCATCAAGAAAGGTAGAGTGAAAACCCCTTATGAGTATTGGACCGGGAAGACTCCCACTGTGAGCTATTTTAAAGTATTTGGTAGTAAGTATTACATCAAGAGAGGTGAGCATCTGAGCAAGTTTGATGCTAAATGTGATGAAGGAATATTTCTGGGTTATTCCACTAAGAGTAAAGCTCTCAAATGCTACAATAACAGAACACAAAAAATTGTTGAGAGTATCAATGTCAGGGTTGATGAATCCCCTGAGGAACCTGAGGAAACCTGCATCGAGGAAGTGGAAGATGAACCGGGTGTAGCCTTCTGGGAACCGGTTAAGAAAGAAACAAGTAAAGATCTCAGTGTTCCTATACGTGTAGAAGCTACAGTAGGTGAAGAAGGAGTAAGTGAAGAAGAAGAAGAGGAAAATCTAGCGGAACCAACTAGAGTCATTCCTAGATATGTGAAACTACATCATGATTTGAAGCAAATCATAGGAGATAAAGATGTGGGGATACTCACAAGAAGAAAGGTGAAAGATAACTCTTGCATGATTTCTGAATTGGAGCCCAAGACTTCTAGAGAAGCACTTACAGATGAAGACTGGATTAAGGCAATGGAAGAGGAGCTAGACCAAATAAAAAAGAATGCAACATGGTCCTTGGTACCCAGACTAGAACATAATAATATCATAGGTACCAAATGGGTCTTTAGGAATAAGCTAAATGAAGAAGGCACAGTTGTGAGGAACAAGGCAAGACTTGTATGCAAGGGATATGCTCAGGAAGAGGGAGAAGACTATGGAGAAACCTTTGCTCTTGTGGCTAGACTGGAACGTGTCTGAATGCTACTTGCATTTGTAGCATTCAAGGGATTTAAGGTTTACCAAATGGATGTGAATTTTGCGTTCTTGAATGGAATCCTAGAAGAGGAAGTGTATATTGAGCAACCAGATGGGTTTGCCTTATCAGAAGATAGTAACATGATGTGTAGATTACACAAAGCCTTGTATGGATTGAAACAAGCACCTAGGGCATGGTATGAATGTTTACACTCTCATCTTGTGAAAATAGGATTTCAGAGAACAAGTGAGGATAGCAACATCTACCTAAAATTTGAAGGTGATCAGATTCTAATCTATGAAGTATTTGTAGATGACATAATCTTTGGAGGAGATGATGAAATGAGTCATGTATTTGCAGATGAAATGAAGAAAGAGTTTGAGATGTCTCTCATTGGAGAGATAAAGTTCTTCATTGGTTTACAGATTCAACAAATGAAAGAGGGTATCTTTATTACCCAGTCCAAGTATGTCAAAGAGGTATTGAAGACTTTTGGCATGGAGGAGAGCAAACCGGTTGGTACACCAATGGTGACCAGCTGTAAACTGACTAAGGAAGATGATTTAGTGTTAGTGAATGAGAAGGAGTATCAGTCAATGATTGGTAAGATGCACTATGTGGTGCACAACATACCAGATATTGCTCATGCAGTGGGCATAGTAGCTCATTTTCAGAAAAGTCCAAGAGAATCCCACTTGGTAGCAGTCAAGAGGATTCTTAGATACCTAAAAGGGATTGTTGACTATGGATTGTGGTATCCATACAATGGTGATTTTAATCTCAAGGTATTTACCGATGCAGATTGGGGAGGTAATGTGGATGACCGGAAAAGCATAACTGATGGAGCGCTCTTTCTTGGTGGAAGACTAGTCTCATGGACGAGTAAGAAGCAGAGTTGTACTTCTCAGTCTATAGTTGAAGCAGAGTATGTGGCAGCATTTATGAACTGCACTCAAGCAATCTGGATGAAACATATATTGGATGGTTTCAAAGTACCTATATCTGAACCGATGAGTATATTTTGTGACAACACTAGTGCAATCAATATTTCCAAGAATCCAATATTGCATGCTAGAACTAAGCACATTGAGATCAAGTATCATTTCTTGAGAGAGAAGGTTCAAAATAGAGAGGTTGTATTACAACATGTTTCCAATAAGGAGCAACTAGTAGACATATTCACTAAGCCCTTACCGAAGACTACATTTACCTATTTGAGAGGTGAATTAGGGGTTTTTCCCCTTCATGAAGTAAACTAAAGATGTGTGCTCCACATCAGTCAGGTATTACAGTGATAAATCTTTCAGTATTGATGTGTTGAAGGATGCTACTCCATAGGGGGAGCAGCATAGTGAAGTATGGGAGCTTGTGCCTCCACTTTTGCATTGTTGTCAATAGAGGGAGAAGATATATAATAGGGGGAGAAGATATGAGATAGGGGAGAAGATATCTGATGTATGATATTTGATGAAGATATTTTAGTTGCATTGGTCTATGATATTTTTTTTTGTTGCAATGCTACGCTAAGTAAGTATTGCCATCAATGCCAATGGGGGAGATTGTTGGCACATGATGAACCGATATGATAATATGTTAATAATATATGTTGTCATTGATGTCAATAAGTATAGGTCAACTGGTATGAAGTTTGGAAGAAGTTGTTATTAATGATCAAGTTGGAGAACCGGTATGAAGAGATGTAGTGAATCAGTGTCAAGGTTTCACTAAGTGTGACTACCGGTTGGTAGTCTCAGCTCTAGGGTTTCCGGTTTGGAAATCTAGCTTGTGTGATGCAACCGATGATATTCTGTGATGAGTTAGCTAAAAAACGAGGATGAGATCGAGATGCCACGTCATTTTTGTGCACTTGAAGAATTTCCTTGAGGATCTTGCATATGAAGATCGACTACATTAAATGTCTACCTCAGTAATGAACATTCTTCTTAGCGGTATGAGAAGAAAGCGTGATGGGTTACTGATTTCTATGTGCAGTGAAAAATGGACGATGCAAATTGACTTATGATCTGTTTAAGATTGTTTCATTCTATGAAAAGTGTTTGGACGGTCAGGATTGGACCGCTTTTAATTGTAAACCTAAGATGCTTAGGGTTTAGGGTTTATGTTACCGACCTAATTGTTGTCTATAAGGTCGATGATGTTTGTTATTGTAAGTTGTTGGAAAAAGTTGTGTATGTATCCGAGTGATGAGATACTTACCAGACCAGTGAGTGAAAATTGCAGAGTGTGATTGCAGAGTACAGGAACTGAAAAGGATTTGCCTTAGCATATAGTGTTGTTATCGGATCAGATTTTTACCTGTTGTCTTCTAACCATTTCAACAGAAGGAAAATCCCTTTGTCGGGTAGCTTTAACAGGCTTACTGTAAATCCTCTAACCAAGTGACTCAAGTTCATTGAGTTCTTTAAATCCTCTAGCAAAGTAACCTTTAACAGGGTTTCAACCTTTAACAGAGTATATAGCCATTCCTTAACCGGGTGATCTTTAACAGGATCGGTTCCTAGCAAAACCTTATTGTAAAGTATTTAACCGGACTAGGATCCTAACAAAGCGAGCTTCAAAAGAGTTCAAAACAAGCTTGTGGGTATTCATCTCCACCATAGTTTTTCCCATTTGGGTTTCCATGTGAAAAATCTGTGTGTCATGAGTTGTGCATTTTTCATGTGATGATTAAGTATTCTTTGTTTAAATGATTATGCATGCAGAGCTAATGGTTATAGTATTGTTGACACGCCACATACATATGTTTGTGGGTGAAGTAGTTATCAAGTATTGAATATATTTGAAGTATTCATTTTTACTAGTTTATGTTGTATGTAGTCTTACTATGACCGGTATTGCCATGGTTAAGTTCAGTAATGAAGACAACAGGTTAGCATTGTTTTAACTTGATAAGTTGTTGAGAAGTTTTTGTATGTACTGGTTCACCCCCCCTCAGTACCAGTTAGGGTATTTGTTGTTCATCATTATTCATCATAAAGAATGGGGGTGTTGGTCCTTACAAAACCAATGATCTACATACCTTCGGGTTAGCGGGTTCATAGGTAATCCACTCCTTTTGCCAAGATTTTGTGGCAACGAAATAATCATTCTAGAGTATGCCATGCAACTGGTTGGTCTACATGCATTGCTGACACTGAAGTACAAGACAAGAATTACTTTGCCTATCTCCCTAGAACACTACACATGTCCTAACATCTAAGCAACCAAGGCGGGAGAACAAGAACTCCAAGATCTTAATTTGAAGGAGTTTGAATACTCAACCCTGGATAGATATGATCCATATGGTAAGTTGAAATAGATGATGCCCATCTCTTACAAGGGTCACAAGCCAACCCTGGAGGATTTTTGGGCTAATTTGCAAGATAGTTTTGAGGCCAAGGAGAAAAGATATTATAGGTTGACAGTACCTCAAATTAGGGATTTTGAGATTGAAACAAATATTCCAAAGGGAGTTGAGAGATAATGGAGAATTACTAGATCTAGTTTTTAAAGAAATTGGAATTGATAAGAAACCCCTCACTCCTATTAGGTGGTCGAGTCAAGAAGAAGTGAACATTGATGTTGTTACTGCAAAGGTTGTTGAGAGGACAACACAATGGCTCAATTTGAGAATCCGACCAAGTGTAGCCAAGGAAAAGAAGAAGGACAAAGCTACTGATAACCCTCACGCTAAAGTACATAAAGAATATACAAGGAGGACAAGGTATAATTCAAGAAAGAATACCTCAACCGATCGTGAAGAGGTAGCAGTACCAATTGATAATTGAGAGCTGAAGAGGCAGCTGGATGCCAAAATGGAAGAATCTCAATTTTTGAAAACTGTCGCTGAACATGGGATCTGTTATCACTGATTAAAAATGGGCTTTTCTTTTCCCATGATTGGCTATGGTTTGTTGATTTTTTTTGAATAGGGTGCAGGTATTAAATGCTTCAGTTTTTTTTTTGACCTCAAGGGTTTAAGGGTTTTTGATTTTAGATCCTCTTGTGTTTGTTTTAAACCCTCTGGTTTCTAATCTTTCGTTACTTTGTTCACTTAAGTAATGGGTCGTGGGGTCGTAGGAAGTGTCCCCCCTTGTTGTTTGCCTAGGTGGTCATGTTAATTAATCAAAAAATTTATGCCTCATATATTTTTCTCCTAAAGCTGTCGAGCCCAGTAACTGGTGCGCATCTCGCAGGTGGATCCATGACTCGCGTTATTTTGCTAGGCAAAGTTGCGAAAATGACATGGCATGCCACATAGACGGTCCAGCTGGTTGATGATAGCGAGTAAAATGGCGGCACGCGGTGTAAGTTACAACAGTCAGCGGGTCAGGATTAAAGGCTAAAAGGTGGGCCCCAGAGGTGAGTCAGGTCGCAGTCAGGAGATGACCTAGCGGGTATAGCTGTCAAGAGTAAATTGTGGCCCCGTGGTTTTCTCTCGGCAAATGAAAAAGTGACAAGTCAACTCCGAAGGTGACTGGACGCCAGGTGTTCACAGTGAGTCAGCGGGCCCACCCCTCCCGAAAGCCTTTTTAGATGATTAAAAGCCGATCAACTTAAGAGATGATCTGACGGCCCGTGCTATTTCGCAAGGGTAAGATGCTCGTTCTTTATACCCCACAAAATAGCGAGAGTGCATGAGAGTCGTCCACGTGTCCGGCGACATGTGGTCTAAGAAGAAAGTGTGGGCCCACCAAGGTGGAACCGGCGGTATAAAGGAAAGACACGCGGCCAGTGTTAAGTCGAATGCGAAGGAAATTTCAAGGCCAATGGTTGGGCGCCACGTGGTATCATATAGCCAATAGAGAAGCGGGACCCAGCGCGAAGCCAAAGTTGTTAGTTAATCTAACGCTCGATCAAGTTTCTTTTGATCGGACGGTCGGCACTATTTCGCAGGACTAAGCTGCCCGATAGTTATGCTTCACAAAGTTGCGAAAGAGCAAAATGAAACACTTGCAGGAACGTTGTGACCCGTTGGAGCGAAAAATATGAATTCTCATATGATTTCAATTTTGAAGGGACGGTCGAAGCATACGGAATCAATGTTGTAGTTAAGGCCCTGAGTACAATATTTGATTTCCTATCAACCGGGTGAAGATATCTTTTAAAGAATTTTGCAGAAGAGTGGATGCAGAGTTATTATCTTCAGGTACAGAGTAAGTCAGTTCAGTTGCAGAGCAAATTCCTTCAAGCGAAGAACAGGTTCTCTCGTATTCTTGTGTAGCAATTCCTGTGTAGTGTTATAGATAAGATAATTGATTCGTCACAGAATTGTTTAAGAGTGGTATTCATTTCTTACATTTTCAAAATGGCTCCTAAAAGAGAATTTTCTGGCAAAATTAACTATTCAGAAAGGAGTGTCTGTGATGATTTTTTAGAACAGTTGACGTTGTCAACTAATCAGACATCAAAGGCAAAAGAATTAGTGCCCAAGGCTCCCCGTTTAAAGATAGGAGAAGGACTATATGACAAGGGTAACTGGTTGAGAGACCCACAGGTTGGATTGTCTGGGTTGGGGTTGTTTAAAGTTGGATTCGGAATGAGAAATTCTCCTGCCTCGCAAAACAGTATCTGGGAATTAGATGTCGGGAAATTAGTAGTCCTAGGGGTATTTATGGACATAGATCTGTTGACCCAAATTGTGCTCAACTATGATCCAGTCACAAGAAGCATTCGGGATATAAATGGGAAAACCCTTGTTGAGATTAATGCTGAAGAATTCAGGAAAGCTTTTGGGCTTAATGAGTTCACCAATTTTCTAGAACCTATAAATTTCACATCATTAGCCCAAATTTACGGTGCACAGAGAAGTCATCTCAGGAACAGGCCTCTCAAGGAGTTTTTTGTGAAGATGGGAGGGTTAACAGTTGTAGGACCCAACACACAAGAGCCATTTTCATTAAGTATGTTCACCTTGAGGGCTAAAGGAATGTATTGGGCACTTTACCAAGTTTTGGGAGAAGACGCTGAAGTAAATATGCCAAATCATTACCTATTAATGATTGCTCAGATTTTGAATCCTTCTCTCGCAATTACATTTGATTATGCCTCTTTCATTGCTGATGCTATTCATGGAGGGTTAATAGGAATCAAGAATGGAAAGGTGGATAGGCCTTTCGGATGGTACTCACTCCTGATGCATCTTTTTCTCTTCAAAGGTGGTGATTACTTTGCCAATGGACTGGACCTTGTTAAGGAGAAAGAAGGAGAAAAAATGTCGGTACAATTATGGAGTACTGTGTTGTCATGGGATAGAGAGGATGCCAGTTTTTTGAAGTTTGATAAATATTTTGCATCCAAGATAAGGACTCTCCTCTACTCTGAGAACCCAAGAATCCCCAAAGTTCTTCTGGAATTCATAAGACCAAAAGAATTCGCAGAGAACATAAAAATTGTCCATAACTGGGGTGACATTTACTTGTATCCAGTCTCCACAGTTTTCAGAGTGTTTGGTTTCAGAGGCACCCCATTTTTGCTACCTTACTAGGTCCCTCTCAAAGTGGGAATCGCAGAGATCCTTAGACAAATTGGTGGCTTACAAGAGGCAGAGTTAACAGGCAGGGGTAAAGGGACTATTTTCCCCGCAGCTACCATAGCTCACCAATTTGTAATAACAAAAGGAGGCTGGAATTGCTTTGAGGATTTCCTCAAGCCTTATCATTTGTCCACTGCATTGTACAGGTGTGCTGATCTGGAAGACTTCTTCAATGGTATGTTTAGAAAGAAGGTAGCATGCAGAGGTAGGCCTCATCATTTCCAATTTCCTGAAGACCTCATCAGAAATGAGTTTGATCTAGATGAGCAGGAGCTAAGGAAAGAGAAGTGGGTGGCTTATAAGAAAGCCTTGGATTTTGTGCATCAGTTTGATGCCAGCTATGACCCATTGTCTAGCTTTTTCCCACTGGAGGAGAAAATAAAGTTTTTGATTGTTTGCTTTGAAGATGTGATGCAGACACTGAAGGAGAAGAGGGAAGTTGTAATCAAGAGCAACCCTGAGAAGGCAAGAATGATCCTAAGTAGGTCAGCTTCCAGCAAAGCAATCCCTCCTGGTGATTATACACTGCATAAGAAATCCAGTTATAGTGTGTTGATGCCTACAACAGGGGAGCCCTCTACCTCCAAAGGAAAGAGGAAGATACAAGATGTCATTGACATCCAAGAAAGCCCAAAGAAGCAAAGGGTGGGGAAAGAAGTACAATCAAATACACCTTTGTATTCCCCATCCCAATCCCCTATCCATATAGGAAATGAGCAAGTAGCAGCTGAGCAACTCCTACAGTTAGGTAGTCTAGGGGAAATTGCATACACTTATGATGAAGTGGAGGAAGGAATGCCAGAAGAACCCATTGTTGCTGAAATGGATATCACTACTACTGAACTCAAAGGCCAGGAGTGGGATCCTGAGATAAAGCAGGCAAGTAGTGCCTTTTTAGCTGATAACAATTTTGTCACATCAGAAGCATTTATGCAGTTTATATGGAAACAACACATAGATAAATATAATGCTAGATGTGAAAAGAGAAAGGCTGAGTAGCCCAATAAAGATCCAACCCTGGTGGAAGAGGAAATAAAGCAAGAGATGATGGAAGAATTCAAAACCATCACCCCTGAGTAGGGAAGAGATATGGTAGCACAAGCTGGAGTGCTTATTTTACCCGAATGGGAGTGCTTATTTTACCCGAATGGGATATAGCAGATGCCCTGGTATTAGATGCAGTGAGAAAAGAGACTAAACCCATGGAGGGGATTACTTTCAATAAGGATAATGCTGCACTTGTCATGTGGTCTCTTAAGAGAAATGAGAGTAAGAAAAGCAAAGACACCCCAGGGCCAAGTTACCTTGGTGGAATGATGGTGAAGAGAGTGCAGAGTACAGGGGTAGTGGAGGCTGCTAGCACTGTGTTAGAGACTGCAAATTTTAGTGTTGCAGTAGCAGAGAAGGAAGCCAAAGAGAAAGAGGCCCTCCAAGTTAAGTTGGAAACAGTTTTGAAGGCCTATAACAATGCCAAGGAGGAGGTAAGAGGTAAGGATAGCATCATTGCCAAGCTGCAGAGCCAGTTGACTGGACAATACCATCAAGGTGAGTCTTCAACACTGATGATCTCCTCTTCTCCTGTAAGACCTCCACCTACTAGCCCTATCATTGAGTTTCCACCATCTCCAGCACCCTCCAGCTCTCAAATGATTGAAATCACTCCCCAAGAATTAGAAAACTTGAAACAGGCTCAAGCCTTATATGCAAAGAAGTATGAGGAGAGAGTAAGGGCTACAATTTCTAGTTTTGCAGATACAATAAATGCCTCATTGCTCTACAACAATGTAGGTAAAATTATGGATATATGGAATGAGCTCAGGAGAGACAAGGCCATTTTGACACCTATTTTTGATAAATGGAGGCCTAGGGAGCAAGATTTAGAGTTTATGTGTGTATCCTGCGATGAGGCAAGGGCCAATCCCATCATCAAATCCACTTCTAATGTCGCTAAAGTCTTAGTACAATTAGCAGCAGAGGTGGATAATGTGGATAGGAAGGTTAGTTTGTGCAAAAAGGAGTACACTGATCAAGTTTTTGAGTTGCTCCCAGGAGTTTTTGCTAGCCCAGATCAATTAAAGGACAAACAAATGTGGCTTAAAGAGATAGAAGCTAAATTATCAGCAAGAGTTAAAGGAATTATTGATCTTGACGATGCTTCTTTCTTTGTTTTGACAATACAAGAGATAGAGAAAATTAAGTCACATTATGGTTTTCTCAATTCAGAAGTCAACAAAATGAGAAATTCTTGGAAAAGGTTGACTAAGACCAAGGATAAAGTGATTAATTTCTCATGGCCGATAGAAGAAGTGTATGGTGAGTGGACAACTAAATATGCCACCCATGATTCAGAATAGTTGGAGAGCACCCCTGAAAAGGTAGAAAAGGTTGCAACTGAATAGCTTGTTGAAGAAACTGCAGAGGCCGAAAATAGCTTGTAACTGTTTTTGCGAAAAGTTTGTAACCTCTTTATTTTGAAAGAAATGATTGTAACAAACTCTCCTCGGGAAGTCCGAAGCTTTGTGCATCCAAGTTGTTATAAATGGATACCAGGACTAGAGGAAGGGAGATCGCAAAGAATTGTAAGAAAACGCTGCAGAAATTTATCTGAGCTTTTCTAAGTCTAATGGAGAATACTCAAAAAATTTTGTAATATTTCTTGAACTAAATATCAATATACAAACCATCGGTTTTGAGTAGAGCTTTGTGTTGTCTTCAAGTGTGTTTACAAATTTGTTTACTGCTTTCATTCTGAATAATCCAGGGTTGTTCTGTTTGAATGGAATTGCAAAGTAATTTTAGTAGAAGTGTTCGTTAGCTTTTCTCTTTAGGAGGGAAATTAAAGATGCGGGGATCACTCATACCAGTAAAATCTTTGGAAGAGACTTTGAATTTTGATGATCATAGCTTAATTTGGAATGCATAAATTCTTGTAGGTGTCAGGCATATACAAGGATTAATAGGAACCAAGCCAACGGGACGCATAAAGATGTTTTGTTTGAGGAGTATTATCTGAGTTTAGATGACTCTGTGACCTTGGATAAGGCACTGGTATTGATTGAAGTGGTTTATTGCATGTTTTGTTGATCGAAATGCTGAATTTAAGTATAGTTTCCATTCTTTGTTTTCAGTTGATTTTAAGGTGAATAGATCCATTGGTTTTCTGGACTGGTTTGCTGTGGGTTTATGTTCGAAAGTGTGAATTCAATTCACAAAGGTATACCCACCTGGGCTCTGAGTAAGTCCGAAGTGTAGGAGGTTCAATCAAACCTTGTCATATGTTGTCTTAAGAATTTCCTTATCTTTGATGTCTCTTTTGCACCGAGTTTAATCATATTATTTTAAGGATGTTAAAGGAAGTCAAATTTTGAAGACAACAGGATCACCTTAGGGTTGCAAGATATCCCACAAGCTTCCATTACTCCCATTGTCCCTACTATTGGGATTGTTCCAAGAGAGGGCGTTTTAGAACCAGAAGCTGAAGAAGAACCTACTCCTTCAGCACAACCCCCTCCTGTAAAAAATGCTACACCTCCTCCAATGCCAACTCAAGAACAAGTCATCATCTATATGTAATATTGAGACTGATTCAGATCAAGATGATGAACAAATTGTAGTTATATCAAAGAAGAGGAAGGTTGGAAAGAAATGGGAACCACAAAAGGAGCCAGCTACAACTCATCATGAGAAGCAATCGGAGGCTGTAGAAGAACCAGCAAAATAGGTGCAACCTATGGAAATACATGTGTAGGTTATGGAAGAAGAAAGAAATGATGAGGAACATGAACATGCTAAGAAGGATGAAAGGATGGTCCTTACTCATCAGGACCAAGAAATATTGCTCCATCAGTTAGGAGGGGATGAGCAAAAATAGACAAAGGAAACAAAAAGGGTATTTGAAGAGGAAGTTTTTGAGAAGTTGGAGGAGCTAGCAAAGCAACAAAAACCTGCTCCTGATCAGGTGCTTCAAGCTAGTCTTGCTCAACAGGTTGCTCAATTTCAATAAAAGCCACCAACTCCTCCACATCAACAAGAGCAACAGGAGGAACAACAAGAACAACAGGATGAAGAGCGGCGAGAAGAAGAACAGGAATTGGATCTAGATGCTCACAGGATCACCGCCGAAATAACAGTGTAGGGAGAGGAACAAGACAACTCTATGCCTCAATGGTTAAATTTTACTTTCAAGAAAAAGGAAAAGATTGTCCTCCTTAACATAACTCTGCAAGATACAATTATTGAATCCTCTAGGAGAGTGAAGAGAGCGAGAATAATTTATCATCTTTCAAGGATGGATTCAGGGGATGCAATTGCTAGCATAACAACACCAGTTCAAGATTTTGAGGAAACATCTCAGGCCACCCCTAGGTACCAAGTATCAGAAGTTAATTTGGGTAGACAGACCAAATGGGGGGAGATTGACACTCTAGTTGTTGCGACTTTACTATTCAAACAAGAATGGAGGAGTATAAAATGAAAGCAAAAGTCAAGGCACAATTGAGGCAATATAAGAGGTTAATCATGGAGATAGCCAAGCCTCTTGACTCTAGAACCGACGATACCTTGCCATCTACCTCATCTCTTCCGCAGGGTGACGTAAAGGTATTATATGAGATGAGGAAAGTAGCAACATCGGTTAAGACCTTGGCTAAAGATCAGTTAAATAAAGTTAAAATGTTCCTACAAAATACAATGGAGATAGTTGAAAAAACCTATTTTAATGAAAATGCTCTTATTTATTGTTCTACGCAATGGGAACAATAGCTTCTTCAATTATCAAAACAACACAAGATCTTGAAGAAGATCAAAGGATTAGAAGAGGATGTGATTGCTAAAGAGGATCTATTGTGATTTGAGACTATTGATAGATTACAATAACGTATAGATATTGTAATCTGAAGATGGAAATAATGGAGCAAAGTCGCATCAAGGTTCTTAAAGAGCATCCTCCACTCCTTGATGCACTTGAGCAGCGTGAGTAGTTCTTGGTCAAATTATTGGGAAAGTATGGCCACAGTCTCAAGCAAGACGGGGAATTGCATCAAGAGGCTATACTCAGCAAGTGGCATTCTTATGTTGCTGATCATTTTGCAGGTACTACAGAGTTCACTGTGGATACAATGAATAGATATATGTATGTGATATTTCGGTGTCAAGGGGCTGAGACAATAATGGATCAAATGGTCAGTGAATTGGAAAGTATAAAAGAGATACTTAGAGTAACTAAAATTAGGATAAATCATATTGTTGACCCACCCACCACTTCCCTAGACTACTTCATCAATAACTACTGGAACTATAAGAGAAAGTGAATAATGAACAAGTAGTTGTAAGAAGCCAAGTGCATGCTAGAGAACCGTCAACGCCACCACAACTAAGCTGTCAACTGGAGCTGCATCTTATACTTCCTTTTTGAGCATTATTTTTGCATGATTCGAAGTTGTTGTTGTTGGAGCACCATTTTGGAAGTGAACATTGAGTACTAGTTTAGTAGCACTTAACTGGAGTTCACAGGCAGTGACTTGCATGTCAACTGTGACTCCCTCCTTTTTGTAATCCTATTTTATAGGCATGGTGCCTTCCTCGAATGTAGGGTAGAACTCTATAAATTATAGAATTTGGGCCATTTAGAGGGTCCGTGAATTGTTACTTCGAGGCCATTTAGCTAGAGAATTTAGTTTTATGTAATTTCTTATGAACTCTTGAAGATTTTGTTATTTGTTTTATAAATATTAATACAAAAAGAAGCTTGTGGATTTCCTGATCTACAATACGTGTTCTCCTTGGTTATTTTTCTTCGTAGTCTGGTATCTTCTTCCATTTTAATCAACAACTTGTTCTTCAGCTTTATTATTTTATGAATCATATTACACATATTAATGGTGTATGAGGATGAAATGGTAGGGTAATTATATGATCTAGTGATATTCATTTAGGTTTATGTGTGGGTTGTCTAACTTCACATATTAGTTGGAACGTTCCTTTTGAATGTTGATTAGATGTTATTGATAATACCTCATTGTGATCCATTGACTGTGTAGCTCACTAAGTTGTTATTGTGTTGGTTTCATTTCCATTTCCTACTACCCTGATTGATCTTTTGATATTTCTTTTGAGTTACGTTAAAATTGGAAAAATACAAAAAAAAAAATAGGTAATTCGAAGTAAGTAGTTACAACTAGCAGGCCCCTTGATAGGTACAATCACAGCAGCCACTGAGTGACCCAACAATGTCATGATCCGACTATAGAGACCTTGGGGTAATTGGTCTTTCAAGATTGATTGCTTTTCAGGAGAGGTGGTATACATTTCATATTCTACCTGATTGTTGGTGACTGTGTCAAAACGTTCGTCAACAAAAAGGATATATTGTGTATGCTTTTTTATTGATATTTAAGATCACACTCAATAATCCATCATTAAAAAGAATAAAGTTAATAAAAAAACATACACATGTAACAACTCCAAAAGAAATATTTTCAATATGAACTATGGAAAACTTATACCAACCAATGAAAGGATATTTATAGGCAAATAAATTATTGTTGATTTTATGGAGATTACAGAAGGGGAGATAAATAATTCAGAGCTTTGTCAGTAGATTGTTAGAATTTTGGAGCTATCTAAAGAGATGGATGATACATTGTGTGTTGGTACTAGGTCTACCATTGCTAACCTATTATCAACCTTGGTCACATGTAAGGATATTGGAATATTTTTTATGTTGCACAAACATTGATGTGTGCCTCAATGCTCTACATAAATGTGGGTTCATACTTGTTAAATGATAATATTGAGGAGGTTGAGCACTAGGAAAAGACTTATTTAAATTGCATTTTGAACTATTTACATGCTCCAAATAGGAGGCAAAAGTGTCTGCAAAAGGTAATTGAAGAAATTGCGAAAGGGTTTAAAGATGATGCTACTAGTAGACACCATGCCAAATTTATTTGAATGTTGTGATGATCACGGTTCTAATGAGGTTGTGGAGGTTTTGGTGCTAAATACTATTTTGTCTTATTCTAAATAAATGTATGGTTGCTAATTTGAGGGTTAAGGGGCCCGTGTAATTTATGTCAACCTTCTCTGTCTTTGTTTTTTTGGTGTTGGGTTCTTGGTGTCTAAATTTTAGTTTGGGTTGGGTGGATTATCTATTTGATGATGACTTTCTATTGAAGCTACACATTTTTTATTTTATATTGATATTAGGCACAAGTCATCTCCTTAGTAGTTCCTTGTAAATACCATTATTTGGGTTTTTTTGGTGGACTTTCTAGCCTCCTTGGCACTAACATCCTAGGGCTATAGCTTGTTTTCTCTTTCATGGTTCCTAAGATTTACCATAAATAATTTAGAAAATATATAAATAAAATGAAATAATTCTTAAAAAGTAAAGTAAAATAAAATAACTTAAGATTCATCTCTCCATATTTTTTAGATAGATGTAATTAAGATTTTTATACTAATTTTATCAAAATTCCACAATCCATAAGTTAATCATTGGGTTGCTGACACAATCAAATCCAAAAGCAACCAAATGTTTATACTAGCTTATTCACCATTGAAATTATATATATATATATATATATATATATATATATATATATATATATATATATATATATATATATATATATATATATATATATATATATATATATATATATATATATATATATATATATATATATATATATATATATATATATATATATATATATATATATATATATATATATTTATATTTATATATATATATTTATATTTATATATATATTTATTTTTTTATTTTTATTTTGTGTTAAATAACATGGTGTAGGGTTCAAGGGCCACTAAAAAAGACATTAACATTGGTTGATAATATACGTATACTTGATATAAAAAAAAAATGACATAAATCATGCAACAAACCTATACCGCCCTCTCCAAAATAATTGCTTACCAAGTAGCTAGTTAATGCATCGTTTATATTTATATGATTGGCATAATCATACATTGGATGGTCTTCACATCCCAAATATTGGATAACTTCATTTATAATATCATTTGAAACAAGTTGTAATCAACAAAAATAAAACATTAGGGTATATCAATGTCATTCCACCAAGAACAGACTAGCCCAAAATAAAAAGTAAACCCAAACCATAATAGTTTCATGTTAATTACTTATACTCAAACTTGAGGGGGAACGCAAATTACACTAGCCTCCTTACTTTAGGAACTAGTCCAATTCTTATCAATAAATATACATAACATAACAAACATAACATGCCAATAACTATTGGGAGTGTTGTAAAACAAGGTGAAGACAATTTGCAATATGAACTTTTAATGAATATTATTGCAAATCTATAACTAAAGATAAACCCTTAACAAAGTGATTGCAGAATCAAAACAAGAAGAATAAAACCATAACACATGAAACACTAGATTTACTTGGAGAAACCCTTTCAGGAAAAAACTCCAACACAAAAGAGAGGCAAGTATATTACTAATCAAATGAAGATTACAACAATGATACACTTCTCTTGTAGACCTTTGTAATATCTGGCAACACTTTGTGATCTTGGAAACTAAACAAGTCTAAATAAATATCTCTAGCTCAAGGCCCCAATTTATAGAGATTTGTGAGGATGAATATCACCATGGTATCACCAAATAACATGCTACAAAACTACTTGGAAAAAATCACATGTATCTCCTTGAAATGAGTAAAATACGCTCAAAATAGCCTCTTACAAATGCTCTTACAACTGTCATTAGGCATCTCTCATGTATAGGCACCTGCATAAGGATTTCATCATAGATATTGTCATAGTAATAATGACTATCATAACCATCATAGATTCTCTTAAAATTCCTTACAGTGTCCAACCACCTCAAAATAGAAGCTTCCAAAAGGGCTCACCTACCTATTTTGTCATATTCCCTAAGGATAAATGATAAAAGTAACTTTGCCTTTACATGGTCTCTTTTACCGTAGTTGGTTAAACATTTTAACCTCTTATGGGTAAATTATAAAAGATATTAGGAGAATAATAAATTAAAGGAGTTTCAAGGTTGATGGTACCTAAATCCTAACATTCTCCCACTTGACATCATACATTACATAAATTACCCCATAGAGATTAAAAATATAAATCAAGTACAGTGATTAAGGCCCATGACCTTCTTGCACCAAGAGAACTTATCTGTGGTCAATAGCTTCATGAGATAATCTGCAACATTATCCAAAGTGTCAAGTTTTTCAATCAAGACATGTCCACTATCAACCATCTATTGCACAAAGTGATGTTGAACATCAACATGTTTAGTATGAGCATGATACATAACATTTTTGGCCAAACATATGGTACTTTGACTATCACATCCAATCCTTGTTGTCTTGCAATCAAAACAATACCATTACCAAGTCTGTGTAACCAAACTGCCTCCTTAGAGGTATATGTAGCAGCCATATACTCTGCTTCAATGGTGGATAATGCAACTATAAGCTATCTTTTACTCATCCAACTTACTGCACCTCCGAAAAAAGTAAACACATAGCCACTAGTGGACCTTCGACTATACAAGTCACCTGGCCAATCTGCATCAACAAAACCCTATTATGTCTGTATACACCTAAAAATGGTCTAAAGATAATTAATTAAATAAGCAATTGTTTAATTAATCCCCCTTCCCAATTTAATTGAATTCACTAAGCAATTTGATTAAATTCCTCCTTTCATCTACTTATTAATAAATCTAAGGATTTATTTAATAAGTTCATTTCAATAATCCCCTTTAATTAATTAATTCAAATTAACTAATTCCCCCCATCAAATTCATTTCTTCTAAATCTCCTAATTAATTAAAACAAATCAATTAATGAGTTGTTCAAATTAATTAGTCTTTTCCTATTATTTGAATTTTAAATTCAAATTCTCCTAACTTCTAACCACCTAACCTAACCCCTTCTAAACCTAACTCATTCCATCTAACCTCGAGTTTAATTAACCATCCTAGCTTGCATATCCTAACCACCATGTCCCCTTTCCTTGAACACTTTGCCCTCTCATGAGTAAAGCTTTTGTGACACTTGTCACTAAGTGTTCCCTTTCATCCAACCTCTTCTAGAAGCCTCTTGACACTTGTCACCATGGAGATGACATTTTCCCCTTTAATCCAACCCCTTCTCCTACCAACCTCCAAATGTTCCCTTTAATCCAACCTCCTCCAATTTAACCATTGATATCTTCAGACTTAATCTTGACTATTGATTCCTGCCACCTCACCCCTGGCCTTGGAAATCCTATAAATAGACCCCATTTTGGAGCAATAATGATCCCATCTCATTTGCATTCAACCATTGTTACTATAGGCATATGCAATCTTAGTTTATCATTTTAGCATTGTCCTCATGTTCAATTTTAGCTTAAATCTAGCTTATTTTCTAGCATAATCATAAAATCATGTAGCTTAATCTCATCATTTCTAGCTTAAATGCATCATTTATCATTTAAATCCTCCATTTAAGTGTAGTCAAGTCACTGAAATTTGCATGACCAGATCTGAGAGAAAAATTCATACTCGCATTTACTAGGAGGCGATAGATCGCTTAGTTATGGTTTTATCTTTCTTTGCTTTAAATTCATTAACCATGCTTGTAATGATCTATTGAGTGTTTTGTGTTGCAGTAACAGGTATACACTTCATAGGCACGACATTTTGGCACCCACCATGGGGTCATAGTTATCATTTTTGGCCTCTCAAGCTTCATCAACATTCATCTCTGTCGAGTCTAAATCAAAATGTCGTACGAACTCATTTCTGGCCTAGTATGACATACTTTGTGAGCTAGAGCGATAAGAGATCTTGTATCGTACGAGCCTTTAGGAAAATTTTAATGTCGTACTATCTCTCATGTTGACTCGTATGGTCTCAGAAAGATACTCGCATGAGTGGGTAAAGAATGTCGTATGACACTCTGCTTCTGTGGTTTTTTTTTTATTGACTGCATGTTAAGGGTTTGATTCTTTAATTGATTACCACTAACGCTAACTCTATTTTGTTTAAGAGATTTTTGGCAGTCTAATTCTTTTCTGCAGGACGATTGTCAAAGATCAAATTCAAAACACATCAATGACTACTAACGGATTTATTTTGTAGGTTGCCTAAAAGAATTCAACAAAATTTTGTGTATTCCTTAAAGTTTTTTTAGGCACACTTATCTTTTACTAAAGGAATGAACAATCATGTATTTTGTGTCTTTAATGATAGGCGAGTATGCTCTCACCTTTCTTAGGTGATCAGAAAGCTAGACTCATCTTTTACTTTCATTAGTGCATTTCTTTAGCAGGTCTGCCCTCCCGAGAGTTAATAACTCTTAAAGCCATTACGACCGGTGAGAGGGGAACGACCTAAGTGGGAACGACTAACACCAAGTAATCCAACCCACTATAAAATAAATGTGATTTGATGAAAATCAAGTCAACGATAGTGCTCGGGAATAGCTCTCCTCCGTACCTTCGGGTATATCAAACCTTGGTTTTAAAGGCTGAGAGACCTCTTAATTGAGTATTATACCCTGACGCACTAAATGGATCCCTTACTAGTGTCGGTTAAATTAGAAGATACCCGATTCACCTCCGAAAGGGTGATAATCTTTATGCAAGAGAGATAGTAACTCTCCCAAGACACTTGCCATAGCGTGCCCCCATTAGCATTTGGAGTCGGATAATACGACGTTGAGAATCTATTGCGTGAGACTCAGTGGCCATATTTTGATTAGCTATTGGGTGTGTACCTAAGTTTGTAAGCAAAGGTTTTCTCTCCTCAGCCAATTTCCTTAGGGTTTAGCATGCTTGGAGTCACTTATCACATCATGTGTTTGTTGTGTATTCATCCCTAAATTGAAAAAAATCAGACATATAAAACTGGAAAACATAAGCAAAACATAAAAAATTCACTAATCAAAATTTGGCAAAACAAACATTTTTTTATCTTTGTCCTGTTATCTATCGTACAAGTTAAGTTCTCTATCATACGAGTCAGGTGATTTGTCATACGAGGAATCTGTTTTGTCGTATGGTTCATAAAGTTTTGTCGTACGAGTCTCTGCTTTTGCAAAGGAAATTTCTGATTTGTCGTCTAGTCTTGTATCTTTTGTCATTTGGGGTTGTGTATTGTGTCATACGAGTCTCTGTTTTTGCCAATCCAGAGCTGTGTCTTGCATACCTGTTTCAGATTTGTCATTTCTGCTTGATCAATTTGCAGTAATCATAAACACCTATTATATGTTATTTTGTGCTTAAATTGTCTTCTTGATTTGCTTGGTCAAGTTATCATCCGTCAAAATCAGACTTTAGAACATAAACACCTTAATATTTTCAAGTGCTTATCCTCAACAAGTTCAAGATCTAAACATCTCAAAGTGCATTATCACCCTTTTTGGTAAATTGATCACTCGAACATGGTTTCTCATCAGGATCTATCATCCTTTATCACAAAACTAAAATGTTTGGTCAGGATAATCTTGTCCCACATCATAGGATATATCGTTCCTACTGGACTTGGTTTTTATCAAATCACCATCATTGCACTCCAAAATCAAAGATTGAAAAACTTGCAAAACTTTAAACACTTAAACCATCTTTTCATGTCATATCGCGTTATCACATTTACCTTGACAGTTGATCACTTATCAAAAAAAACTTTTGGACAATCGAATCCTAGCAAAATAATACACGTGTATGCCCATTCTAACTAGAGCTCAGAGACGAAGGATCGCAGAGATGAAAATTGAAACATTGGAAATAACTGAAGAGCATATAACCATGGAACATGAAGAGGAAATACAAGTTGAAGGAGAAATAATAGAACAAAATATCATAGACATCAAGAAAGATCCTCAATTCAACAAATTTATGCAAAAATTATTGGAGGGAGAAAAAGAAAAATATTTCCTAATGTTAGCCAAATCTGGTGCTACACTCCCCCAAGATTTTGATGTGAACAAATTGACACAAAAGAAAAGTGACCCTCTCCCTAATAGCGAACAATACGAAGATATTTTTGGTCTCCACATGAATGACCCATCAATCCCCAATAATACCAAAACCAATGAAGAAACCTACATACCCAAAAGAGATGAAGTAGAAATTTTGAATAACATCCAATCCAATGAAGATACAAGAAGGACTAGAGATGACACCAGACAAGATCCAGATCCTCCTAGAATGCAAAATCATGGTCACGCAAGAACAAATCATGTTGATAATCCTATCACAACTCTCACACAACAACTACAAACACAAATTCAAGATATGCAGAGAGGAAATGTTAGAAGATACTCACTTCAAGAAATTTGTCCTTATCCATTCGACAGAAACCTAAACATGATACCATTTCCTATAGGTTTTGAAACTCCTAGATACAAAAAATATGATGGAAGCACTGACCCCCAAGATCATATATGATAATTTTGCACAATGAGTATGGAATTTGCGCATGAGGATACCTACTTAATGAGATTATTTATGAAAAGCTTAACTGGACTAGCTATGGAATGGTTCTCCAAACTTCCACCTGGAAGCAGATCATTTTCAGAGTTGGTGGATAAGTTTGTTTCACAATACTCTTACAATATACAACATGAAGTGACAATGTTAGACTTATGTAATGCCAAACAAAAGAGTGGAGAACCTTTCATGACATTTTTACAATGATGGAGACGGTTAGCTTCGTGGTATCCTCGTACAGTGCCAAAATACAAAAAAATGGACATATTCATCGACAACTTAAATGATCAAATGAGTTATTACTTAAAAATGCAAGGAAATCAAAGTTTTGGAAAAATGATCAATAACAGAATCAGAATGGAGGAAGCCATGATAAAGAAAGGTGAGTTGAAAATATACAAAGAAGGAGTCCATCCACCTAACAACACCAATAACAACAACCACAATGATAAACCAAAGTTTTAGAATATAAATCGAAATGTCGTCAATGATGGAATAGTGGATAAGAACAATGTGAAACCAAAACAACCGGTTTTTAATTTATCCACTCACTCAGCAGCGGCTCAACAAAACAACAATCACCAAAAAGCATCTATCAAAACTTTCTTTCGAAGACAATTTACAAACATTGGTGAATCCCTTGGGTCAGCACTAAAGACACTTCTCACAAACAAATTGATCACTTTACCAGAAGAAAGGAACTACGAACCTCAAATCAAACCACCTTGGTGGAATGATAACCATTATTGCTATTTCCATCGAAACAAGGGACATCACACAGATAATTGTTAGAAGTTGAAACATATTATATAAGATATGATTGATAATGGAGTAATAACTGTGGATGGACATACAACGAATGAATCTCATACAACTTTTAAAACTCCGCTTCCAATTTATGCGAAAGGTGAATCATCAACAACAAATAATGGCAAGGGTAAAGTGAAGGTAAATTACTCTCATACATATGACAACGTGGTGAACGTGATTGTAGTTAAAGAAAAGAAAAATCAAGAACATGCTCATGCTATCACAAGAAGCAAAGCCAAAGTTGTTTTGCCGAGTCCTATGACAAACACATCATCCACTACCAAACAATAGACTCTAGTGGAGCAACTGCAAAAAACACCCACACAAATATCCATCTTAGAACTATTAAAGCTTTCACCTGCACACAAAGAAATTCTTGAACGAGCATTAATCAATACAATAGTATCCAAAGAACTTGATATCGATCAATTCCAAACCATGGTGGGACACCTCACAACCCCTCACTACTTATCATTCACAAAGAAGATGACATGTCCATACAACATCCCCACAATGCTCCTTTGCATATTGTGTTGGCATTATGTGAACCGGTATGTGGACATAATGATATTGTATGTTGTCATTGATGTCAATATGCTTAAGAAGTGAGAATCGGCATATGAGAGAACCGGTAGAACATTGTGAACCGGCATTAGTGCCAAAGTGAAGCGGTGTGCTTGTTCAAGGTGAACCGGCATATGGTTAAGGGAACCGGCACATGGAAGCATTGTATGACTACCCGTTGGTAGTCTCAACTTCAGGGTTTCCGGTTTAAGTGCTTCAAGCTTGTGTGGCTCAACCGGTGACATTGTGTGATGAGTTAGCATTATAATGAAGAACAGATCATGTTGCCACGTCAGCCTTGTGCGCGTGAAGGATCTTGCATGAAGGAGATTGTTCCTATCTACCTCGAGAATGTGTGAAGTCTGTAAAATAGTGATAACGTGTGATGGGTTATCAGTCACCATGAAATCGGTGAAAATGGACGATGGAGAATATCTTGAGATTGGATCAAGACTATTGCAATTAATGGAGTGTTCTCAACGGTCAGGATTGAACCGTTTGAATTCCTTAACCTAACAGGTTTAGGGTTTAGGGTTTATGCTACCAACCTATTTGTTTTCCTATATGGTCAATGTTGTGTCTCTTTCTAAGGTTGTTGGCAAAAGTTGTGTGTGTGTATCCGAGAGAAGGGATATGTAATTCTTGCCAGACCAAAAGGAGAGAAGTGATACCTACAGAGTGTAAGTGCAGAAGGTGAAGAGGAGCTTAAGCGGATCCGCATTGGCATTGAGTGTTGTTACCAGATCATTGTAATACCTGTTGATCTCTAACCACCTCAACAGTTGGAAAATCCCTTAACAAGGTAGCCTTAACCGGCTTGCTGTAAATCCTTTAACAAGGTAATTCAAAGCTATTGAGTTCGAAATCCTTTAGCTATTGAGTTCTTGAAATCCTCTAACAAGGTAACCTTTAACAGGGTTTAACCCTTAACTGAGTATTGTAGCCATCCCTTAACCGGGTGATCTTTAACAGGATCAGTTCCTAGCAGAACCTATTGTAATGTCTCTAACCGGACAAGGCTCCTAACAGAGCGGACTTCTAAAGAGTTCAAAAACAGCTTGTGGGTATTCATCCCCACCGTGGTTTTTCCCAGTTGGGTTTCCACGTGAAAAATATGTGTGTCATGTGTGATGCTTTTATCTTGTGATGCTTTCCTATTGTCTATCAAGCATATGATGGTTCTGTGTTTTATGTCTGTCAATAAAACATGTTGAACTAGTTGTTATTATAATATGATGAGAGATTACCTATTTACGCATAAGGGTGAAATGGTAGTGTAGTCTTGAGTTGAGTGAAAAGCTAAGTGAGTAACCGGTTAATGCTTGTCTCAGTCATTCTTAGCCTTACCGGTTGCACTTTGTTTCAAACCGGTGTTACTGTTTGCCAATCATTTAAAGTGTCTGCTGTCAAACTGGTTTAGGACTATATTTTTGTCTGTACCGATTCACCCCCCCCCTCTCAATACCGAGTTAGTACTATCTGTTCATCATTGAGTTATCAATTGGTATCAGAGCGTCCTCCAGGTCCTCTGTGCTATAAGCTTAATCACTTGAGGTAAAGATCCTAGTCTAATGATGAAGAGGGAAGGTCCAAAGTTTAACAGAGAAAATTTCAGTATATGGAAAGACAGAATGAAGATATTCATTAGAAGCATGGGTGCTCAACACTGGAGCTATGTTGAGACTGTCTATGTTGCTCCTATTGGTACCCTTACCAATGACCAAAAGAGAGAGATGCAGGAGAATGGGCAAGTCATGGAAGCCCTAATTTTTAGTTTATCTAACATTGAGTTTATTGATGTTCAGGATAAGGTAAATCCCAAAGAGGTATGGGATACTCTTGAAAATATCTATGGCAGTGAGGAACATGTAAAACAGGCTAAGGAAGAAAGCCTTAGAGGGAAGTTTGAAGATATGCGGATGGTTGAAAGTGAGACCATTCAACAGTATGGAATAAGAATCAAAACTGTTGTTGGAGATATCAAGAGTGCAAGTGGTAAAATAGAAGATGCCACAATGGTAAGCAAAGTCCTGAGATCCCTATTACCGGTCTATGCAATAAGGGTTGCTGCTATTCAAGAGCTAAGATCAATAGACAAGACTAAGGTATCCCTAGACTCCATCGTTGCAAAGTTGACAGCCTATGAGCTAAATAGTTTTGATGGCAGTGTTCAAAAGACTGAATCAACTTTTAGAGCTTCTGCTGTACCATCTAGGAAAAGAAAAGAAGCTAGCACCAGTGGTAAACCAAGACAGAGTAGAGTAATGGATGATGAGGAGTTTATGATGGAATTTGAAGCTCTTCTTGCCAGGAAATTTCCAAAAGGAACCAGCAAATACAGAGGTAAGCTACCTTTGAAATGCTTCTCTTGTAACTGGATAGGACATATTGCTATAAATTGTCCTAATGGCGACAACAACGACAAACCGGAAAGGTTCAAGAAATTCAAAGGAGGAAACCGGAGAAACTATTTTGTGGCAGTTGATGAAGGTGTCACAGATGAAGAATCAGAGGATGAAGAAAATGAAGATATTGTGTTTGTTGCTGTCAAGGAAGATGTGTTAGACAAGAAGGCTCTTGTCTCCCAGTTTGATAATTCCAATGAGTGGATCATTGACAGTGGTTGTTCTCACCATATGACTAGTGACCGGAGCAAGTTTCTATCATTGGAGGAGTATGATGGTGGTGTGGTTCGCTTTGGCAATGATGCACCATGCATGGTCAAAGGCAGAGGGTCCATCTCTCTGAATGGAAAGAGTAGTGCTGACACTGTGTATCGGGTTGATGGTCTTAGACACAACCTTCTGAGTGTTGCCCAGCTGAATGACAATGGCCTCACTCTGGAATTCAAGAATGGAGCTTGCAGAATCAAAGGAAAGAATGGTGAATTGGTGGCCACCGGCATGCAGACAAAAGGTAACCTATTTCAGCTGAATGCAAATATAAGTACATGTCTTATGGCTAAGTTTGATGATAGCTGGATATGGCATAGGAGACTCTGCCATGTAAACTTTGATAATATTGTGAAGGCTAGTAAGATCAAGGCAGTTAGAGGGTTGTCGGTGCTAAGCAAACTGGATAATACCTTGTGCAGAGAGTGTCAATTGGGGAAAATGTCTTCCTCAACCTTTAAAGGTAAATCTTTCACTGCTGACAACTTGCTTGACCTTGTGCATACTGATTTGTCTGGTCCTATGAAAACTAGAAGTGTGCAGGGTGATAGGTACTTCATGATTCTCACTGATGACTACTCAAGAATGATGTGGGTCACATTCTTGAAAGACAAGTCTGAAGCCTTTGTAAAGTTCAAAGCTTTCAGAGCATTAGTGGAGAAGGAAAGCGGTAAAAGGATCAAGTGCCTGAGAACTAATCAAGGAGGGGAATTCACTTCCAATGAATTCAACAAGTAATATGAAGAATATGGCATCAAGAGGCAATTATCTGCCCCCCGGACTCCATAGCAGAATGGCTTAGTAGAGAGGAATAACCGGACTGTGGTTGAAGCAGCTAGAACCATTTTGATTCAAGGAAAGGTAGCTCACACCTTTTGGAGAGAAGCGGTGAGCACTATAGTCTACACAATGAACCGAGTACTCATCAAGAAAGGTAAGGATAAAACTCCTTATGAGTATCGGATTGGTAAGTCACCTGTGGTCGGCTACTTTAGAGTGTCTGGTAGAAAATGTTACATCAAGAGGAGTGAACACCAGAGCAAATTTGATGCGAAATGTGATGAGGGAATATTCCTAGGATATTCTACCAAGAGAAAAGCTCTCAAGTGTTTCAATAATAGGACTCAAAGAATTATGGAAAGCATAAATGTAAGAGTTCATGAAACCTCTAAGAAAATTGAGGAAACCTGCAGTGAGCAAGCGGTGAATGAACCGGTTGCAACCTTCTGGGAACTAGTTGATAGCCAACCGAGTACTAGTAACAATGTTCCTACACCGACAAATGTAGATGCTGATACTAATGGAGATGAGGATGACGAAGAAAAGCAAGAGGAATCCATCAAGACCATTCCTCGATATGTCAAGCTGAGTCATGATCCTAATCAAATCATAGGAGATAAGGATGCAAGAATCCTTACAAGAAGAAAGGTCAGAGAAAAATCATGTATGATCTCTGAATTTGAGCCTAAATCATTCAAAGAGGCACATAAAGATGAAGACTGGATCAAGGCAATGGAAGAGGAACTTGACCAGATAGAGAAAAATGGTACATGGTCTTTGGTACCCAGATCGGAGCATAAAAATGTCATTGGTACCAAATGGGTCTTTAGAAATAAGTTGAATGAGGATGGTACAGTGATCAGAAACAAAGCCAGATTGGTATGCAAAGGATATGCTCAAGAAGAAGGAGAAGACTATGGAGAAACCTTTGCTCCTGTAGCCAGATTGGAAGGGGTTCGTATGCTTCTTGCATATGCAGCTTTTAAAGGTTTCAAAGTATATCAAATGGATGTAAAATCTGCATTCTTAAATGGTGTACTTGAAGAGGAGGTGTCTATTGAGCAACCAGATGGGTTTGCCCTATCTGAAGACAGTGGCATGGTATGTAGGCTACATAAAGCCCTATATGGACTAAAGCAGGCACCTAGGGCATGGTATGAACGTCTGCATTCCCATCTTGTGAAGATTGGATTTGAGAGAACAAGTGAAGATAGCAATATCTACTTGAAGTCTAAAGGAGATCAGATCCTGATTTGTGAGGTATTTGTTGATGACATTATCTTTGGTGGAGATGACAAGATGAGTCATGAGTTTGCAGATGAGATGAAGAAAGAGTTTGAAATGTCACTCATAGGGGAGATTAAATTCTTCATTGGACTACAGATCCAGCAGATGAAGGATGGAATCTTTATCACTCAGTCCAAGTATGTCAAAGAGGTGTTGAAGACCTTTGGCATGGAAGATAGCAAACCGGTTGGTACACCGATGGTGACCGGTTGTAAACTATCCAAAGAGGATGACTCAGCATTGGTTGATGAGAAGGAATATCGATCAATGATTGGTAAATTGCATTATGTAGTGCATAGCAGACCAGATATTGCACATATAGTTGGCATTACTGCAAGGTTCCAGAAAATCCCAAGAGAATCCCACTTGGCTGCAGTCAAGTGGATTCTTAGGTATCTGAAGGGAACTGTTGACTATGGATTGTGGTATCCATATAGCAAGGATTTCAACTTGAAAGTGTTCACAGATGCTGATTGGGCTGGTAATATAGATGACCGGAAGAGCACAACCGGTGGTGCATTCTTCCTCAGTGGTAGACTAGTCTCATGGATGAGTAAGAAGCAGAGTTGTATCTCTCAGTCTACAGCTGAAGCAGAGTATGTTGCAACTTTCATGAACTGCACTCAGACAATTTGAATGAAGCATGTATTAAATGGCTTCAAAGTTCCTGTATCTGAACTGGTAAGTGTATTTTGTGACAATACTAGTGTAATTAACATCTCCAAGAATCCAGTTTTACATTCTAGAACCAAGCACTTTGAGCTTAAGTGTCATTTCTTAAGGGAAAAGGTTCAGAACAAAGAGATTGCACTGGAACATGTTTCCAGTAAGGAGCAGTTAGCAGACATATTCACCAAGCCTCTCCCAAAGACTACATTTATGTACTTAAGAGGTGAATTAGGGGTGTTTCCCCTTCAGGAGGTAAACTAAAAGCATATGCTCCACATCAGTTAGGTAGTGCATAGTCAAATTTATTTTGGATTGATGTGTTGAAGGATGCTACTCCTCAGGGGGAGCAGCATAATGGAATAGGGAAGCTTGTGCCTCCACTTTGGCATTGCTGTCAAAGGGGGAGAAGATGTGAAGTGGAGAAGATATCTTTTTTTATTGCCATCAATGCCAAAGGGGGAGATTGTTGGCATTATGTGAACCGGTATGTGGACATAATGATATTGTATGTTGTCATTGATGTCAATATGTTGAAGAAGTGAGAACCGATAGAACACTGTGAACCGACATTAGTGCCAAAATGAAGCAATGTGCTTGTTCAAGGTGAACTGGCATATGGTTATCGGAACCGACACATGGAAGCATCGTATGACTACCGGTTGGTAGTCTCAACTTCAAGGTTTTCGGTTTAAGTGCTTCAAGCCTGTGTGGCTCAACCGGTGACATTGTGTGATGAGTTAGCATTGTAATGAAGAACAGATCATGTTGCCACGTTAGCCTTGTGCGCGTGAAGGATCTTGCATGAAGGAGATTGTTCCTATCTACCTTGGGAATGTGCAAAGTTTGTAAAACGGTGATAACGTGTGATGGGTTATCAGCCGCCATGAAATCGGTGAAAATGGATGATGAAGAATATCTTGAGATTGGACCAAGACTATTGCAATTAATGGAGTGTTCTCAACGGTCAGGATTGAACCATTTGAATCCTTAACCTAACAGGTTTAGGGTTTATGCTACCGACCTATTTGTTTTCCTATAAGGTCGATGTTGTGTCTCTTTCTGAAGTTGTTGGCAAAAGTTGTGTGTGTGTATCCGAGAGAAGGGATACGTAATTCTTGCCAGACCAAAAGGAGAGAAGTGATACCTGCAGAGTGTAAGTGCAGAAGGTGAAGAGGAGCTTAAGTGGATCTGCATTGGCATTGAGTGTTGTTACCAGATCATTGTAATATCTGTTCATCTCTAACCACCTCAACAGTTGGAAAATCCCTTAACAGGGTAGCCTTAACCGGCTTGCTGTAAATCCTTTAACAGGGTAATTCAAAGCTATTTAGTTTGAATTCCTTTAGCTATTGAGTTCTTGAAATCCTCTAATAAGGTAACCTTTAATAGGGTTTAACCCTTAGCTGAGTATTGTAGCCATCCCTTAACTGGGTGATCTTTAATAGGATCGGTTCCTAGCAGAACCTATTGTAATGTCTCTAACCGAACAAGGCTCCTAACAGAGCGAACTTCTAAAGAGTTAAAAAACAACTTGTGGGTATTCATCCCCGTTGTGGTTTTTCCCAATTGGGTTTCCACGTGAAAAATATGTGTGTCATGTGTGATGCTTTTATCTTGTGATGCTTTCCTATTGTCTGTCAAGCATATGATGGTTTTGTGTTTTATGCCTGTCAATAAAACATGTTGAACTAGCTGTTATTATAATCTGATGATAGATTACCTGTTTACGCATAAGGGTGAAATGGTAGTGTAGTCTTGAGTTGAGTGAAAAGCTAAGTGAGTAACCGGTTAATGCTTGTCTCAGTCATTCTTAGCCTTACCGGTTGCACTCTATTTCAAATCGGTGTCACTATTTGCCAGTCATTTGAAGTGTCTGCTGTCAAACTGGTTTAGGACTGTATTTTTGTCTGTACTGATTCACCCCCCCTTAGTACCGGGTTAGTACTATCCGTTCATCATTGAGTTATCATATTGAAGTCCTCATTCACAAAACGTGCGTTAAACGTGTTCTAATAGATGGCCTAAATATCTATTCATTGAGTCTTGTTCATGCCTTAGGATATTCAGAAGATGCAGTTGATGTTAGGAAAAGGATCACCATAAAAGCCTATGATGAAGAAGAACGTTCCTCCAAGGGAATTGTGATACTACCCATTAGAGTGGGACCTTTGCAGAAAGACACAGCATGCCAAGTTCTGGACTTGGACTTATCATATAATGTACTCTTGGGAAGACCCTAGATACATGACTTGCAAATTGTCCCATCAACATATCATTAGTGTGTAAAATTTCCCTACAATGGGCAGGAAATCACAATCTCTGTAGATTCAAATCCATTTCAATACTGCAACAATCTAAAAATGGCTCAAGAAGTCATTGTTCCTCATAACAAGGAGGCATCATCTTCGAGCACACAATCCAAAGAACAATCGTTTGCTTCAATTCTATCAAGTATGGAAAAACAAATGCAACTAAGAGATCGAGGGAATAGAGAATATTCAATATCACAATTACCACTTTCTCCTAAATCCTTTGGAAAACCATCGAACTCTAAACAACAACCAATTGTAAAACATCTTCCGATATTTGATGGAGCATTTGTTAGTGCTGGAACCTTATCAGAGGAAACAAAAGACAAAGATGTGCTACAATGGCTATACAAGGATGAAGAATGTCAACAAAAGATCAACAATGTCATAGTACCTACATAAAAGTATGGAAAAGGATTTAACATTCTCAGAAGAATGGGATACACTGGAACAATTCCTATAGGAAAAAGAAAGAAAAAAAGAAGGTATCTCAGAACCTATTCAGCCTCATATTCAGCAAACTACAAACAAAACAGGCTTGGGGTATGGACAAGTTAATCTACCTGAAGACACATCTTTTAGTCAACAACAAGAGGAATATGAAAACAGACAAGAACAACTGGCAATTGAAAGAGAAGAAACATCAGCTAAGCAACAAACACAAGCAAACATGATCATCGGAGTATCATCAAAGACATTTCCAATTTGCGTATACGGATCAGAAGTAATATTTTCAATAGAAGTAGAGATACCTTCTCTACGAGTATCATTAAAAGGTCTCATCCCAGATGAAGAACAACGAGTATCTAGATTACAAGAGTTAGAACTGATCCATGAATGAAGACAAAATGCCTTTGATCATTTAAAGGTATATCAACAAAGAATGTGCCGAAGCTATAATCACAAGGTCAAACCACAACTTTTTCAAGTAGGGGAACTAGTACTAAAAGAAAATCCACACAATCAGGCAGATCGAGAAAAGAAAGGAAAGTTTGAACCAAACTGGTTAGGTCCATTTGTGATGATCACAACAATATTTGGATCAGGAGCATATCAGTTATCAACACAGGATAGAGATCAACTCGAGGAACCCATCAATAACATGCATCTAAAGAGGTTTTTTTGTCTGAAAAAGCAGAAAAATCCAAAAAAAAAGAAAAAGCAGAAAAATCAAAAACAGTGAAAAAGCAAAAAATCAAAAACAGTGAAAAAGCAGAAAATCCAAAAAAATCAAATAGGAGAAAAAGTACAATAAAAATAGATGGTGAAAACCTGGCAAACAGGTGCTATCTGTCGGCTAGCTCTTCCATCTATTAGTTCAGGTATCTTTCCACTTGCAGTCATTCATTTTTTCATCAACATTGTTCATATCCATCATAAAGCTTTTGTACATACGCAGGCATCGTAGCTGCTCTCTCACCATGGTTTGGATCATTGGGTATATCATACTGAATTTGTTTCTAGGCTTGGGGCAAAATCCTGCACTTAGCTGGGGGAAAAACTTTTGATCAATTTTGAGCTTAATCAAATAGGTAGAACAAACGGTTAGACAACTTTTAACAAGCGAAAATTGAGACATATCCAACATTGAACACGAGATCAAACTATCAACCATCAAACTATCACAAAGTCAGTCTAAGCACATCACACACTTTTTAATGGATGATATCTTTTGGATAATGATTTTAACATGATTGTTCAACTTTTCTATATTGATTTTCGCTATCATGATTTCTGAGTGACTCCAGGATGTCTTTGACTAGAGGAACAAGGAAGGAACATGATATTTTTCTTGTTTGTTGTCTAAACATTGATCATTAATATGTGCAAATTTGTCTCAGGACATGATCATTGGAGTATCATTGAAGATATTTCTAATTTGTGTATTGAAATGATTAATACTGCCTGTTTTATGCAAGCAACACTCAGGTCATCTCGGCTCAATTATACCTTGATGCTTGTGCTAACTTGCCATATCAAAATCCAGGAAAGCAGTGCTCAGGTCATCATGGTTTAATTATATCATCGATGTTTGCACTCACTTCCCACATTTTAAAAAGCTCAATGATGACAAAAATGCAATAATCCAATGACTGGTCCACTCATAGCTTTGCATTGCATTTAGCTTGCATTTCATTCTTGCATGGGATCCTGCATGCTTATTTAATCCAAGGTTAAACATATCGCAAGAATCATCAAGGTATCATCACAAGTGTATACACAATCAGAATGATGACTCATATCTCTTCAGATATTGTCAACCTAGTGAAAATCATATGCTACCCTCTCATCAGAACCAACATAAACATATCCAAATCTTTCTACAACTTGATATCAACAAATTATCAGTTCTTTATCCAATCAATCTTATCAATTCTATCAATCAATCACATCTAAATCGATTCTCTCATGTCTTATACAAGATGTATCATTCCTGAAACCAGACGTTTTGATCATGTCTTATACAGGATATATCGTTCCTGAAACCAAACGCTTTGATCATCTTTGTCTTATATAGGAGGTTTCATTCCTGAAACCAGACTGAATCTTGATCTTATCAATCTAACCAATCAAACTTTATCAATCATCAAGAACCATGTCACTGTGATCATAGAACTCGCATTTTCATCAACCACACTTGTAGAAATCAAATCAATAATCTATCGAGATATCAATTTTGCAAAATTCAAAAACTCCAAAGATCAATTATCTCAATTTATCTCCCGAGGGGGCATCATCGTATCACAATCTATCAATCAAGAGCTGGGGCATCCTATCGAACCAACATCATCATCAAAATGAGATTATTCTTTGAATCAACGCATCATCACGCCTCGCTTCAAAGAGGGGCAAAATGTATACACCTAAAAATGATCTGAAGATAATTAATTAAATAAGAAATTATTTAATTAATCCCCCTTCCTAATTTAATTGAATTCACTAAGCAATTTGATTAAATTCCCCCTTTTCATCTACTTATTAATAAATCTAAGGATTTTTTTGATAAGTTCATTTCAATAATACCCTTTAATTAATTAATTCAAATTAATTAATCCCCCCATCAAATTCATCATCAAATTCATTTCTTCTAAATCTCCCAGTTAATTAAAACAAATCAATTAATGAGTTGTTTAGATTAATTAGTCTTTTCCTATTATTTTAATTTTAAATTCAAATTCTCCTAACTTCTAACCACCTAACCTAACCCCTTCTAAACCTAACTCATTCCATCTAACCTCGGGTTTAATTACCCATCATAGCTTGCACATCCTAACCACCATGTCCCCTTTCCTTGAATACTTTTCCCTCTCATGAGAAAAGCTTTTGTGACACTTGTCACTAAGTGTTCCCTTTCATCCAACCTCTTCTAGAAGCCTCTTGACACTTGTCACCATGGAGATGACATTGTTTCCTTTAATCCAACCCCTTCTCCTACCAACCTCCAAATGTTCCCTTTAAACCAACCTCTTTGCCAACCTCCTCCAATTTAACCATTGATATCTTCAGACTTAATCTTGACCGTTGATTCCTACCACCTCACCCCTGGCCTTGGAAATCCTATAAATAGACCCCATTTTGGAGCAATAATGATCACATCTCATTTGCATTCAACCATTGTTACTATAGGCATATGCAATCTTATTTTATCATTTTAGCATTGTCCTCATGTTCAATTTTAGCTTAAATCTAGCTTATTTTCTAGCATAATCATAGAATCATGTAGCTTAATCTCATCATTTCTAGCTTAAATGCATCATTTATCATTTAAATCCTCCATTTAATTGTAGTCAAGTCACTGGAATTTGCATGACCAGATCTGAGAACAAAATTCATACTCACATTTACTAGGAGGCGATAGATTGCTTAGTTATGGTTTGATCCTTATTTGCTTTAAATTCATTAACCATGCTTGTAATGATCTATTGAGTGTTTTGTGTTGTAGGAACAGGTATACACATCACAGGCACGACAATGTCTAATGACTTATCCACACCATCAGTACCGCGATAAATGAAACAATAATAAGAAGTACCTCGCAAGTATCTTAATAGCCTTTTAACAAAAGTCCAATTCTCTTTACTTAAGTTAGACATAAACTTGCTTAGAACTCCCACTAATTGGGCTATATTTGGTCTAGTACAAACCATTGCATACATTAAACTACCAACAACACTAGCATAAGGAACATTAAACACGTCTCTTCAATATCAACATCAAAATTAGGACACATGTCTAAACTCAACTTAGTACCAACTAGAAATGGAATACTTACAAGCTTATAGCTCTGCATTTTAAATCTCTACAAAATGGTGTCAACGTACATACTCTGACTTAACCAAATCTTTCTATGAACCTGATCCCTACCGATTTCCATTCCAAGAATATATCTTGCAACCCCCAAATCCTTCATATCAAATGTGCCAGAATGATGAGTTTTGAGCTCTCTAATCATTGCCTTGTTACCAATAAACAACATGTCATTAACATACGAGACAATAATTAGTAACTAATCATCAATAACCTTCACACAATAATCCTCTTCACTTCTAGCATAACCCAACTTTAATGCAAAAGCATCAAATTTCTAGTACCACATCCTAGGTGACTATTTTAGACCATACAATGAATTGTTTTAACCTATAAGCCAAGTTTTCTTGTCCTTTATCAACAAAACCATCAGATTGTCACATATAAATCTCTTTTTCAATATCCCCATGCAAGAAAGTAGTTTTAACACCCATTTTATCTATCTCAAAATCACATGCAATAACAATATATAATAGGAATCTAATAGAAGTTATATTAGCAATAGGAAAGAATATTTCACCAAAATAAACTCGATCTCTCTTGGAGTAGCCCTCGGCCACCAGTTTGGCCTTGTACCTCTCTAACTGACCATCTACTCTAAATTGCTTCTTAAATACCCACTTACATTTAATGGGGTTGCAAGCTAAGTGGGTTTAACCTTGGAGGGAACTCTGTGTTTAAGCGTGCTTGAGTTGGAGTAGTATTGGGATGGGTGGCCTCCCGAGAAGTCCCAATGCTTCACCCCTGTGAGCATCACCTAGATGCAATGAGTGTTAAGTGGACCATTCATTCTCATGAGAGATGGGTTCTTGTGAACCACTACTCATGAAACATGGGTCAATTAGTTTGACTCAAAAACTACACAGTTGAACCTTGATAGCAATATCATAGTTTGACTTGCTGTGGAAAATACCTCCTACTTATCATCCCATTCAAAGTTGTCATCTCCTCCTGCATGGCCTACATCCAAGACTCATTTTCCTCGGAAGAGAGTGCTTCCCTGTAAGAACTAGATTCATCGTTAGTACTTAATAAAGAAAATTTACAACGAAAATTTGGTGGACTATACTTGTCAACTAGATTATGTTGTCTTTTGGACCTTCTCAAAGGTTGAGTAAGAGGTTCTTCCTCATGTTTTTCCTCACTCTTTTAAAATTCTTCTATTAGTGCATATTGTTTATAACTTTCACTTGAACTCACTTCTTCTTCTCCATCTTCTTGTCCATCTCTCTATTCTTCCACATGTGCATCTTCCTACTTAGTTTCAAAATGCACCATCTTTGAATTTTCCTTTAGTTATTCTTCACCTGAGTCAACTTTAAATTCCCTAAAAGTCACATCTCTAGAAAATATTATTTTACGCATTAGAGGATTCCAAAGCTTATAACCTTTTACATTATCACCATTCCCTACAAAGATTCATTTCAAAGATTTTGGATCCAATTTAGATCGCTTCTCTTTAGGCACATGAACAAAAACGTCACAACCAAAGACCCTTAAATGTGAAACTGGAGGATTTTTACATAACCACATTTCATAAGGTGTTTTAACAACAAAATATTTACAAGGAGATATATTAATTAAATAACAAGCAATACCAACAACTTCTACCCAAATATATTTATCTAGCTTAACACTAGTTTGCATGCTTCTAGCTCTTTCCATTAATGTATGATTCATTCTTTCTGCTACCCTATTTTTGGGGGGAGTGTAAGGTGTAGTATTTTTGACTAACAATTCCTACATGTTTGTAAAACTCACCAAATTCCTTAGAGAAATACTCACCCCCATTGTCAGATCTCAATAATTTTATCTTATAATTGATTGGTTTTGAACCAATGCCTTAAATCCTTAAACTTAGTGAAAAATTCAAATTTTGAATGCATAAAATAAATCCAAGTGTATCTTGAGACATCATCAATGAACAAAACATAATACCAAAATCTATTCAAAGAGTCAACATCCACTGGACCATATACACCTGAATGAATAATCTCTAAAAGTCTTTATTAACTCATTTAGGAAATGAAGATCTATTTTGTTTACCAAACACACAATTCTCACAAAAATCACTCTTACTAAGAGAATAATCAGAAACAACCTCAACTAGTTTCTTATCTAGAATGCTCTTAAGACCTTTTTCACCAATGCGACCCAATCTATGGTGCCACAACATACATGTATTTTCAATCCTAGTTACAAAAGATAAATTACAAAGAGTGGAAGCGTGTAGCTTAAACAAAGTCCCTGTTTGAGACCCTTTAGCAATTACCAAACTTCCCTTTACCAACCCGCAACCAGGTTTATCAAATGTCACATGCATTCATTCAACTTGGAAACTAAAAGTAAAATTCTTTTAAGATATAAAATATGTAAATTATTATCAATGAAAATAATCCTCTCATAACTGAATTACAACTTTACCTTTCCTTTTCCAATAATCTTTATTGAGGTGTTATCAACAAGAAAAAATTCTCCTCCATCATATCCTTTATACTTAGAAAACCACTCCTTGTGAGGACTCATATGATAGGAAGTACCTGAATCAATAAGCCAAGCATCCTTACTAATAGAGTTAGCTGAAATACATAAAGCATCATAATCACCATCATCTGAGGACTTACTTGTGGAAGCATCAGTGCCCTTTTTCTTATTTCTACACTCCTTGATATGCCCTCTTTTACGACAATTCCAACACTTCACTCTACCCTTTCTAGGGGTCTTAAAACATCCTTTTAACTTATGTTTTTTTTAACCCCCTTTAGGCCCTTCCTTGTTAGGCCTTCCTCGAACATGCAAGGAATCTTGGGAGTCATCATTCATGGGATTTCTCCTCATCTCTTCCAAAAGAAGTAAGAGAACCACATTGTCCATCTTAGGCTCTACACCACCACTACACATGACAACAAGTAGATTTTCCCAAGAACCAGGAAAAGAGAAAATCAATAAGATACATTTATCTTCATCCTCAATCTTAACATCTATTGAAGCAAGCAGAATTATAATCAAATTAAATGTGCTCAGATGTTCAACAATAGAATCACTTTTTCTCACTTGTTTAACTTAGATTATCAAGGACTAACCGATCAAACCAGTGGAATGGCGGAAGCGGGAGCGGGAGCTCAAATTTCAAATTCTCAGCAAGGCGAGAACCCTGGTTCCAATGGTGGGATCGACCAGATCAATGGCTTGGCCCTATTGGCGATAAGGACAAGCCCTCGGACTTCCCAGGTGCTGTTGCTGACTCATAGTCTGATGGTGCTCTGCTTGAGGAGACAGCGGGTTCATCTGGGCATCTGGGGGAAGGGTCCAATGGGGGGCCCATTCCATGAGATGACTCCGTGGATAGCAGGAGGGAGAAAAAGAAATGGTCTTCCCTTTTTGGAACTAGACCAACTGGTAAATCCTCCCTTCCTCCTGTTAAGAATATTTTTGACCCTTCTAGTGGTAAGTTTGCTATCTCTATCCCTGACCAGGTTCTGGACCATAATATCAATAGTATGTCAAACTCCTTGGTAGGGAAATTCATGGGTTCGCACCCTAATATTGAAGTTGTCAGGGCCTTTGTCAAACGAAAATGGGCCCTTAAAGGAAATGTTGAAATTTCGGCACTACCCAAAGGTCTTCTATCTTTTTACTTTTCATGTGAAGAAGATAAGGTTAAAATTTTGTGTGGGAGTCCCTGGATGGTAGGAAAGACAACTCTGGTTCTTAGAAAATGGCATCCGAATCTAAACATGAATGATTCTCTCCTGGCCCAAGTTCCAGTTTGGATAAAGCTTCCAGGATTGCCTCTTGAATACTGGGCAGAAAGTATCTTCTCTGGAATAGCAAGTTCCTTTGGCGAGCTGCTCTCTATAGACCCAGTCACTACTTCAAAAAGAAGACTAACCCATGCAAGGTTCTGTGTAGGAGTAGCCCCTGAGGCAGATATGCCGGAATAGATAGACCTAGTTTCAAAGCTGGGAACCTAGAAACAACATATTGAATATGAAACTATTCCTTTTGTGTGCTTCCATTGTAAAAAAGTAGGTCATTGGGCAAAATCCTGCCCAAACAAGCAAAAGGTGGAACCCAAGCAGCTTAAACCTCAGATTGAAAGTCAAAAGTTTCAAGAGAAACGGGTGTGGCAAGTTAAAAACCCAGAAAATAAGGAAGAAAATTCCAATCGTTTTTTCCTTTGGGGGAACAGAAGGAAGCCTCAAATTCTATCTTCAGGCCCACAATACAGGAAGTGGAGAGAAATGAATCAACCAAAGCCAGCCCCATAAGAACAACTCAAAAAAAAGGAAATGAAAGATCAGAATGATCCTCCAAATGAGATAGTTGAAGTGGTTGATGACACTTATGAAAGCAAGGCAATGGAAGCAAGAGATTACCAACCTGAGGAAGGAGAGATCCCTGATCCCCAAGTTGAAAGGACTGACTCTTCTCTAGCCATGCCAAGTTTTGAAATTCAAGAAGCCCAAAAATGTGCAATTTTGGGTATGAATCTTTCGGATTCGGATCAGAGCTCAAGAACAGTGAGCAATGTTTCAACTGACTCCAGAACTCCTAAATGGGGTAATGAAGAAGGAATTTCCAAAATCCTCATCAACCCGTAAGTGGCTCCTGTGATAGAAACGGAATGGAAGCAACCAAGCAGCAACTCCCTCAAGTTGATGTGGGGTACATTTCCTCTTCCCCAGGACGGCCCTCTAACCACAAAGTTAGAGACAAGGAGGCCAGCAAGAACATAGCAGATGGAACTCAAAAAACTCTCAAGGAGCTGGGAATTGGTAAGTAGCTATGAAGATTATTTCTTGGAACATAAGGGGACCCAACAATCCCCATAAACATGATATTATTAGGAATATGATAAGAGATAGTAATCCTGACATTTTTCTTATTCAAGAAACCAAAATGAGTAGAGAAAAAGTTGAATCTTTGAAGTTCTTCAAAAACGGTAATGTTAGTGGGGGCAGTTCTGAGGGTGCTTCTGGAGGCATTGCTACCATCTGGAATCTTAACACTGTTAAAGGTCAGGTCATTATCTAGGAAAGTAACTTTTCTTGTATCAAATTTGAGCACCTAAAAGATGGTTCTTCATGGGTTCTCACTAACATTTATGCTCCTAATACCTTAAAGGCTAGAAACTCTTTTTGGAAAAAGATCATCCAGGCTAGGGACAGCTTCAAAAATCTTAGTTGGATGGTTATGGGAGACTTAATACGCCTTTGAAAGAGGAGGAAAAATTTGGAGGCAGTCCTCCTCAGCTAGAAAGTGGGATGGCCCTCATGGATTTTATTAACTCCCAAGCTCTTAATGACTTGGAGATACAGGGTTGCAATTACACTTGGACCAACAGATGAACTGGTAATGACCTTATCCAAGTGCGTCTTGACAGAACTTTCATTTTTGATGACTGGTATAGTCAGTACTTCTGTTCTCTATCTGCCCACATTCGGGTTGGATCCAATCATTTTCCTATCACCTTCATTGCTGACTTGATCAATAGAAGGAGAAACTTTCCCTTTAGATTTGAAAAAATGTGGACCCTTCACCCCGACATCAAAAGAAATATTCAGAAATGGTGGAGTATCCAAGTTGAGGGAACGACCATGTTCAAAGTTGTTAAGAAGCTCAAAAGTGTGAAGGACAACATTCGACTCTGGAATAAAACTAGTTTTGGGAATATATTTGAGGCTAAGAGTAAAATTCAGGAAAACCTTAAAGAAATACAGGACCAGATCCAGAAGGATGGTTTCAGTACTGTGTCTATTGCTGATGAAAATGAGATCCTTAAAAAATACCATGATATTATTGCCAAAGAGGAAATGTTCTGGAAGCAGAGATCGAGATGCATTTGGCTCAAGGAAGGGGACAGGAATACAAGATTCTTCCATATGTCGACTATCAAGCATAAAGCAGTCAATAGAATGAACAAGCTAGTTGTGGAAAGTGGGGAGTTGGTCAAGGAGGATGAAATAAGGAATGAAGCTAAGAGGTATTTCTTGGACCTCCTAAAGAGGGATCACAGTCTGGATGCTGAAGCCCAATCCTCTTTTCTTCAGAACATTCCTTGTCTCATTGATGCTCATAATAATGCCTCCCTCTCTTCCATTCCCACTTTCTTAGAAATTAAAAATGTTGTTTTCTCCTTTGATGGTAACAAAGCACCTGGACCTGACGGATTCCCAATGTTCTTTTTTCAAGATTTTTGGGATATTATTGGTACTGATGTTGCCAATGAGGTTAAGGAATTCTTTGGGGCTAGAAAACTCTTGAAAGAAATCAATGGTACTTTTATTTCTCTTATCCCCAAGACTCAAGGAGCTGACTCTGTGGACAAATTCAGACCTACTAGCCTCTGCAACTCCTTTTACAATATTATTTCTAAGGTCCTTACTACTAGAGTTTTGTCTATCCTTCCTGCCTTAATTAAACACCAACAAAATGGGTTTGTTCTTGGAAGACAAATTCTTGATTCCATTATTATAGTTCATGAGAACATTCACTCTCTTGTTAGAGCTAAGAAGCAGGGTCTCATCCTTAAGCTTGACCTCTCCAAAGCCTATGACACGGTTGACTGGTCTCTTCTTCAGAAAGTTCTCACTTCTTTTGGGTTTTCCTCTAGAGTTGTGGATCTTTTCTCCCAACTTACTACCTCTGCGTCTTTTGTTGTTCTTGCCAATGGTTCTCCTTCTACTTTTTTCCAAGCCTCGAGAGGTCTTAGGCAAGGTGATCCTATCTCCCCCATCCTTTTCATAATTTTGGTAGAATGCTTTGGTCAGACCATGGAAAAATTGGTGCAGCAAGGATCCTTTAAGGGCCTCCAACCTTCTTTTGCTGACCTTATCTGTTCCCACTAGCAGTTTGTTGATGACACTATTATTATGGGGGAATCAAGTATCTCAAAAGCTAAAGTATTGAAGAGTACCCTGTGTAAATTTGCCTCTGCTACGGGGCAGCTTATCAACTGGGCTAAAAGTGAAGTCTTTTTCATTAATACTCCAGAGAGAAGACAATAAAGGATCAGCAGAATTCTGGAGTGTAAGATTGATGACCTTCCTGCTACCTACCTGGACTCCCCATGGGGATTGCCCCTCCTGACTCCTTCTGGAGTTCTCTAGTTGACAAATTTCATAAAAAACTTGCCGGTTGGAAAGGGGCCCTCTTAAGTCAAGCTGGTAAGCTCCAACTCCTTAAGGATACTCTTCAAAGTATTCCTATTTATGCTCTTAGTCTCTTCAGAATTCCAGTCAAGTATGCTGAAGCAATTGAGAAAATTCAAAGAAGATTCCTATGGTCTGGGGTTGAGGAAAAGCAAAGAATGTCCTTGGTGGCCTGGGATCAAGTTTGTAGGCCGAAAAGCAAAGGTGGTCTGGGTCTCAGGAGGATTTGTACTTTAAATGAAGCTCTCTTGTCCAAACAAGCTTGGAGATGGTTTCATTCTGATTCTGAATGGTGCAAAATTTGGAGAAGTAAGTACTCTCTTCTATCTTCTTCTCTCTCTTATTTTCTTAATTCGGATCTCAGCATAAATGGATCCCATATTTGGAACCATGTTTCTAAATGTAAAGATGTGATTGCTAAAGGAGTGATATGGAAATTTGGAAATGGCAGAAAAGTTAGATTCTGGGAGGATCCCTGGCTTTTTGATAAACCCCTAATGGACTTCCATGAATGGGCCTCCCATGCCCCTTCCTATATTCGCTCTTTTGGATCCTTAGTGGCAAAATACTGGGATGGGAACAATTGGCAGAACATTGATAGTATCCACCCTAGCCTTTCTAAGCTTAAGACCCATCTGTCTGCTATATGGCTGAATAATGAAGAGGACTCCCTGATTTGGAAACATGATCCCAAAGGTACTTTAACTGTGTCTTCATTGTATTGTGTCCTTCCCCCCCCCCCTCCTATATATCCTTTCTGGTCTAAAGCATGGATAAAAGGTCTCACCCCCAAAATCAATTTTTTCTTCTAGACTATCTCCAAAATAAGATCCTTACCGTTGACAACCTAAAAGGCAGAGGTTTTGCCCTTCCTAATAGGTGTGTGTTGTGCTTTCAAGAGGAAGAGCCTATGGACCACCTTTCCCTCCACTGTTCCTTCTTAGCCTCAGTTTGGGAAAGTTTCCTCAAGAGCTTTAGTTTAGCTTGGGTGTTTCCTAGTAACATCAGAGATTTGTTCTCCTCCTGGCATATTCAATGGACTAACTCTTTTTTGAGATGTATGTGGCATTTCTCTCTTCCTCACATCTTGTGGGGTCTTTGGAAAGAAAGAAACAACCGAATCTTCAAGGATGTCTCCCTAAATCAAGATACTATATTCCAGAAAATTCAAAGGGCTATCCAGGAAAATATGGGAATCATGGAGGGTCCTTGTTACTCAAATAACTCCCTGGAGTCAAATATCTTAAGGGCTTGGAATATGAAGATCACCAATGGTCCTAATCTCAGCTACAATAAAAGGCTTGAAGCTAAATGGCAAACCCCTCCCCAAGGCTGGCTCAAAATCAATTTTGATGGTGCAGCCAAAGGTAACCCAGGTCCTTCAGGTTGTGGAGCTATTCTTAGAGATCATAGAGGAATCTGCAAAGAGATGATTGTTGTCCCTATTGGAACCCAAACTAACCATAAAGCTGAAGCAATGGCAGCTCTTCAAGGCATTATCCTAGCCAAAAAATGGAATTGCCCCTATCTATGGATAGAAGGGGACTCAAATAATATAATAAAGTGCCTCAATGGGACTTCAAAACCCTCGTGGTCGATTCACAACATAATCACTTCTGCTATTGACACTATTAGAACCTTTAAAAAATGCCATATCTCCCATATCTATCGGGAGGCCAACTGTTCTGTTGATTGGGCTGCCAATGTGGCGGTTAAAAATGAGACAATTACCACATGGATGGGTGAGAGCGGACTCCCTGAAGATGTCAGACAAATCATAAGTGATGAGCGATATAGAAGAACCCCAAAGACTCTTGATTGATAGGGTAATAATGAAAAGTACTGATGTGAGCACTTCGAGTTATTTCTATAATGAGAAAATCACTCATTATAACATCAATGCCATCAACTCCCATGCTTGTTGGGTAATTGTTTTAGCTCCGAAAAGCTCTCTGTTTAACCAGCTCTGCAAGTTTCAAAATTTGGCTGTGAGAAGCGACATCATGGGCGGAAATAGGAGACGATATAAGCCAAGTAGTTGCAATGAATGGAAATAGAAGGAAGAGGTGTGGGGTATTTTGCAGAAGGGTGGTCTCTCGAACTTCATAGAGAGACTCCACGACCTTGATGGAATGGTAACTAGCCTTTTCTGTAAAAACTGGAAGAAGGGCATGTTAAAAATGGGTGACCAAATGGTGGAAATTGATGAAGATTTAATTGCTAAAGCTACGGGTCTCAACAAGGAAGGCTGCTGTAGACACCCAAAATTGTCCAGTCTAATTAAATAAATATTATTTATTTAATTATCTAAGCCTAATTCTTCTATTAATTAAATAAATCTTTATTTATTTAATTAATTCATTTATCCTCTTCTAGCCTTATTTCTCATTTAAATAAATACATTTATTTATTTAAATTATCATTTTCCTAAATTAAATAAATATATTATTTATTTAATTATCCTACTTCTTCTATTAATTAAATAAATCTTTATTTATTTAATTAATTCATTAGCTTTTTCTACCCATGACACATGTCATTCATCTCTTAATTCATACACTACCTACCCCTTTCATTATTTTATTATTTCCTTTACCTACCCTCTAATCTTAGCCGACCTCTCTTTTTACACCTCTCAATCTTATCCCTCCATTTCATATAGTGTCTTCTATATAAGGAGATGCTTCCTTCATTGTCAAACCCTAATGACCTAATCACTCATGCTAATGACCTAATCTTGAAGACTTGGCTACACTACGATCCTACTTGCAACCACATTCTGTTCTTTGTTGAGCTCTTGTGCATATAAAAATCTGAGAGCAAATATATATCAAGCAAGATCAATGGAGATAGGAAGAATGGAGATCCAAACCCTATTGGACATGTGATGGTATAATCTTTGTGATTTCATTTGATTTGCATTGTCTTAGGTAATCTTCATATGTTATGGTGGATCTTTGTTGATTGTTAGGCTAGGGTTTTATGGTTGAATTCATTTAGTCTTTCAATTTTGTTATTATTGTTATCCATTTTCACCATAAACATTTTGGCACGCCCGGTGGGACATGGATTTTTCTTAGATCTATGTTTTTTTTTCAGATTTTTCTAACCCTATATTGCTGTTTTGTAAAACAATTTGGAGAATAATCTTGTGCAGCTAGGGTTTTGGACACAAAATCAAGATCTTGGAGAGATTCGATCATATCTCATAAACGGATAAGAAATTTTGCACCAAATTTTTTTTGCAGGTTGAAGAAAGTATCAGGAGCTCTCAATCCAAAATTTAGAATTTTTGGAGCATATTTTCATTTTCTATGAATTTTTTATTATTTTTCATAAAAAATTAATTTTGAGAGCAAATGAGAGAATTTTTCGGATTTTCTTACATTTTTGGAAATATTTCATAATTATACACAGGATCTATTCTTTGTGATTTTAATTTTGATGCAAAATATTTCCCTAAAAATCGGATCTTTAAAAATTAGGGTTTTTATTTATTTTGATCAGATCTCACAAACGGATTTGAATTTTTCCATAAAATTTTTTGTGCAGGTCAAGAACACTATCAGAAAGATTCAGTAAAAATTTTAGATTTTTTGGATTGATTTTGCATTTTATATGAATTTTTTATGATTTTTCATAAAAAATTAATTTTGAGAGCAAATGAGAGAATTTTTCAGATTTTCTTACATTTTTGGAAATATCTTAGAATTCTACATAGGATCTGTTCTTTTTGATTTTAAATTTGATTCAAAATCATTCTTCAAAAATCAGATCTTTGAAAATTAGGGTTTTGCATTATTTTACTCATATCTCACAAACTGCTTGGATTTGTTGCAGGAAATTTTTTGTGCAGGTTTGGAAGACCATCAAGACTTTTTAGTAAAAATTTTAGATTTTTTGGATCGATTTTGCATTTTATATGAATTTTTTATGATTTTTCATAAAAAATTAATTTTTGGAGCAAATTAGCAAATTTTTTGGATTTTCTTACATTTCTGGAAATCTCTTGAAATTTTACAAGTGGTCTTTTTTTATGATGAATCAGATCTTTGAATTGGTTAACAAAACATATTGTTGAAGGCCCCTATTTCACAAAGTCTTTTGGATCTAAAATTTACCTAACTTGTGTGCTTGCAGGAAGGGGTGATCATTTGAAACAATCCAAACTACTAATAAATCTTTGTTGCAGGTCCTTGGCAAGGGTTTTTGGATTTTTATTGTGTGCCTTGTTTTCATAGACTAACAAACACTTCAATTGGTGCACTAAAATTGAATCATTGTCTTTTGTGTCTTGAGCAATAGGCTCTTTTTGTTTAATCTTTAGAGGGCCTGTCTTCCCGTGTGGTCATTAGGACTACTAGTGAGAAGAGAACGACCCAAGTGGTAGCGAGGAAAACCCACCTCTTCCGAACCACTATAAACAACTATATTCATGGTGAAAACTATGAATAACGTGTGTTGATTAGTTCATACCGACACTATGTCTCCCCATAAACCCGTTTGATCAAATTTATTTGATCATTTGTAGGGCGTAACCCCTACCGGCTGGGAGCCTTCTGTATTTACAGAGCTGAAAGTGCCGCATGTATGGCCACACGAGCGGATGCCCTTACTAGCACCTTTTTGTTTTAGAAGCCCAAATCCTTCTAGTTGTTGGGGCAGGAGGTCGGACCTCTGGTAGCGGCCCACACACATACGGTTCTTAGTAGAGATACAAAGTTCGCCATGGGGAGTTTTCATGGGGACTGATGCTTGGCTGACCCGAGAAGTGAGTGCCGAGGGTGGAGCCAGTGAGGTCAAGCATCTAAGTATCCGCTCTGAATAGCGTAGCCTCGGGGGTAAAACCCCATGTGGGATCAACAACTATTGTCTTGGCCAGCCATAAGAATTGTGCTTGACTTATGTTAAACATTCAAACAATCAAGACCAAACAACAAAACATTGTGTCTTTTGTGTCTTCAAGTGTATGCAAAACAATTTTACATCAAACAACACACTTTTCTTGGAGTCATTGTCAGTCTAAACACTTGCAAACATTGAGTCCTCATCAACATTGTGTCCTCTTGTCACGAAAAATAGTCAAACATTCAGATTTGGTCACAACCAAAAACTTCACAAATTGGAAAAATTTCACAGTCCAGCAAACAAAAGAAATCAGTTTCGGAATACTTGAGCTTCCTAGGTTGTTTCTTCAGGTTTCATCTAGCATTCAACCTGTCTTTGGGTCTCACATAGTCCATCATTGCTTTACATCTCTCATTACATTCACAATTGTCTAAACTTGAGTCAAAAGGTCACTTGCTTGTCCTCATCATACTTTGTCAACACACTACATACAACTACACTTTGCTAAGTGGTCCCTCATCAAGGTTTCTTACCTTTGGGTCTCATTTGGTCTTACTTAGAGTCAAGGTCAACTTACCTCATCAAGAGAAACTATCCTCTCTTTGGAAGTCACACCTACTCTACTACATACATACTTGGTCTTACACTTTGGACATTACAAGTACACTTCAGACTCATTTACATTTCATCCAACTCTTGGTCTTCCATACTCTTTCCATTTTTCATCTAGTCTCACACACCTTGGTCAATACCTAGTTCATGGTTGAAACCCATCTTCAAAAATCTAGGAGAGAAACTAAAGAGGCTCAAGAGTCCACAAACATGAGTTCTTATGAGTATGACAATGATATCTTTTTCAATTCTGATCATACTACATTACCTGACATGGATGTCTATAGAAACATTCCAAATGTGGAAAACGCAGACACTACAAACAACAATGCTACACACAATGACAATGTGGACAACTTTTCAATACATTCAGCAGATGTAGAAGAATCCATTATGAATCCCCATTTCAATAGATTGGTTGAAGAAATAATGAGGAGGGATAGACAATACTTCTTACACATGATGGCACAAAGGGGAGCCAAGATACCTCATGATTTTGACATGTCTCAACTTATGGAAAACCAACCTTTGCAACAAACTCACTCCAACATGGATCAAAGGAGACCTAATAGTGGAGGAAATAGAGGACCACATATGGTACCTGAATCACCATCAGCTTTGCTTCAAAAACCAGAAGTCCCACATACACATGCTCAAACATATGATACTTACCTTCGAAGACCATTATGGAAGTCTTATGCAGATAGAAATGCTCAAGCTATGGATCAACCAAAACAATTGGACATTCAAAGGCATGCTCAAAATTTGGACACAAGGAAACCCCGTGTCAAATTTGGGGGCAACACATTAGAACATGACATGCCTGTAGAATATGGTATACATGCACAAAATAGATATGGTGTTCCTCAACATGAATCTATACCAAGTGGTCCATATATGCAGCATCACTATAGACCTCCTCCATATGAACATGTGTATGATCAATATCATCCATATATGCAACATGCTCCTCCTCCAATGGGTACCTCAAACATAGGATATGGTCCAAGAAGTCGATCTCCACCTAAGAGCAGTTTGGAACAACAAATCAGGGACTTACAAAAGAAAATGGAGGACATAAATGCACCAAAACCAACATACACTATGAGAGACATATGTCCTTATCCATTTGATAAGAGCATCCCAATGCCTCCATTTCCTGCACACTTTGTGACGCCTAAATTTGATAAGTATAGAGGAAAAGGGGATCCTAAGGCACACATAAGACAATTTTTCATAGCTTGCATTGAGGTAGCAGCAGAAGAGACATATTTGATGAGATTATTCCCACAAAGCTTAGGCGATCAAGCTATGGAATGGTTCTCCCAACTTCCACCTGGTATTAAGTCATAGGGTGACCTAGTAGAAGCATTTATTCAACATTTCTCCTACAATATAGAGACAGACATATCAGTCACTACTTTGTGCAACACCAAGCAAAAAGAGGGAGAATCTTTTGCATCATTTTTGCAAAGATGGAGAAATCTAGCCAGCAGATGCTCTTGTGAGATTCCACAAAAACAAATGGTAGAGATGTTCACCCAAAATGTTAACAAAGAGATTGGTTATGACTTAAGGAAAGCTTGTTTGTCTACCTTCAAGGACGTTATCGAAAAAGGCTTAGCAACAGAAAAGGTCCTAATTGAACAAGGAGTCATTAAAATATTCAAGGAAAACAAAGATGACTTTAAAGGAAAAGACAAACCAAGATTTTGGAATAAAAACAAGAACACAGTCAATGATGGTGTTGTTGATGCCAACACAGTGCGACCCAAATTCATCTTTTCGGGATCAAGTTCTACAAACAATCAAGTGAATACTCAAACAACTTCTAGACCACGAAGGAAGTACACCCCATTGGGAGAACCACTTGAATCAGTCTTCAAAAAGCTTGTGGCAAACAAAGTAATCACAGTTCCAGATTTTCCTCCATATGAACCAAAGGTTAAGCCGAATTGGTGGAATGATGATGAGTATTGTGAATTTCATAAGAGCAAGGGTCATAAGACAAGAAATTGTCATCGACTGAAGAACATCATACAGGATCTCATTGATAGAGGTGACATTGAGATTGAGGGACATTCGTCTAATCAAGAACATGAGATGTTTAAGGAACCATTCCCAAAACATGACAAGGGAAAAGCTAAAGCCACAGAGGATCAAACCAACTATACCAGAGCATCCTATAACTATGATTCAACTATCAATCACATATCGATGGACAATTATGTCTCTACTATTATCATCAAGGACAAAGCGTCCGAGCATTCTACTCAGAGACCCAAGATTGTCCTAAAAGGTATTGGATCTTCTTCTGAACCTACCTCTGAATGTCATGTTACAACTCGTCGAGGTAAAATCACTTTGCAAGGTGCTCCAACTAAAAACACCGCTTCTTCATCAACCAAGCCTGAGTATGACCTTGTAGAACAGTTAGGGAAGACACCCGCGCTCATTTCAATCCTTGAACTATTACGCATATCCCCTGCTCATAAAGCTATCCTTGACAAAATCTTGAGAGACACTGCCGTCCCTACTGATCTGAATGTGGACCAGTTCCAAGCCATGGTGGGATACCTATCCATTCCACACTCCCTCACATTCACAGAAGCTGATGACGCCTCCATAAGTCAGCCACATAATGCACCTTTACACGTTGAAGCCTTCATACACAAACATCGAATAAAACGAGTCCTGATAGATGGAGGAGCAGGTCTAAACATTTGTACATTGAGCACAATTAAACAATTGGGATATTCTGATAAAGTTGTGAATTCTACAAACAAAATCACCATCAAGGCATATGACGATGAAGAGCGTTCATCCAAAGGCACAGTTACCTTACCTCTCAGAGTTGGACCGGTTACAAAAGATGTGGTTTGTCAAGTACTTGATCTGGATCTCACATACAACATATTGCTAGGACGTCCTTGGATTCATGAAATGAGGGCAGTCCCTTCTACATATCATCGATGTATCAAGTTTCCACACAATGGAGTTGAAGTGATTGTCAAAGCAGATCCAAATCCATTCATATATTGCAACAATCTGCAACCTCGGTCAGAAATAATAATTCCAGTCAATCGTGAAGCTATTCCATCTTTAGCATATGTGGATCCAGAATCCTTAAAAGCTTCTACATCAAAGCAAATAGAGCTAAAAGAAAAGTTAAAGATTAAAGACATGGGATTTGGTGAGTATATCTTTCATGTTGATCAACTCCCACTATCTCTTAAGGCATTCAGTCGACAAGAACAATCTATAAACAATTTACAAGGAATTGGGTGTGAACCACCTATTGTTGTGGCTACTAAGTCTAAATGCAAATCTCCTCTAGTAGTGCAAGCATCTCTTGATATCAACAATCCTAAGAGTGGTTCCAACAAAGAATCTATTGAGTCTATCACCAACCCTCTTGAGAACTCACATAGCTTTACCATTTCATCCACTCATTCCATTTCCACTCCACTCCCAGACTTGGATCAACAAGAATCACAAAAGCCCTTACTCATTAGGGATCAAAAATCAAGCTTTGAAAAGAAAAATTTAAAAGTCAAAAATAAAGAAAAGTGCTTCAGTCCAAATCAAAATCAAAAGCTATTGGACTCTACAAAAATCAAAGTCAAGGATAAAACTCATATGAAGCAAAAAGAGCAAGAGATGATCTCCCCTAATATCAAAATAACTGGGGGCAAAAATTCTACAATTGCAAGTCAAAAAGATTACTTGTTGATCCTAAGTCTCCATCATGCTATCCTACTTTCACTTATTTTCACAATCATAAGCCTCCATCACTCATCCACTTGTTTCACACATCCATTCCCTTCTAGTGATACATCATGGACCTTTAATGGAGCTTCCTCGAAGTACTTTGCTATCAGTGATGCCCAAACTTCTTCAGGTGACACGCATACGGGCCTGTATAGTCCACACACTAGTAATTCCATCTCAGTTCCTTCATCAAGGAAGACATTCAATCAAGCTACACATCATTCAGTCAAGGAACAATGCAGCTACAATCATAAAGTCAAGCCTTGCACATTTGAGGTGGGTGCCTTGGTTCTCAGAGAAAATCCTAAAAATCAGCAAGACAGAGAGAAGAAGGGCAAGTTTGAACCAAACTGGCTTGGTCCTTACATCATCACAGCAGTATATGGCTCTCGGGCATATCAGCTCTCAAGTACAGAAGGTGAACCTTTGGAGGGTCCTATCAATAGCATGCACCTTCGCAGGTTTTACACATAGCTCTTCAGAATATCCTAATTCGAAAATACAAAAAAAAATAAAAAAAAATCAAAAATACAAAAAAAATTATAAAACAAAAAAATTGTTACTTGGTGAAAACCTGGCAAACAGGCGCCTTGTGACACAAAAACATTGAAAAATCGAAAAAAGTAAAGAGAAATAATTTCGTCCAACGGTGAAAACCACTTCGGTGGCGCCCTGGGCAAGTACCATGGTGAAAACTGGGTCACCAGCGCCATGCGTAGAGACATTGCTCCTCCCTCTTTCAGGATTCACTTTCATCCTTTCACTTTGCACACACTCATAACCTATTCATCCATAATAAACTTACCCAGTCCCATCATGGCTTGTTATTGATCTACCTAAGATTGGTTAGCCATTCATAATAAACCTCCCTTTTCACATCCCTTTCCATCCATAACAAATCAGACCCTATCTGTGGCTAAGGCAAATCCTACGTCTAGTAATGGGTGTGGAACTGAGAACATCACATGTTTCAAGGAGTAAAGTTTCTTCCAGCTTTCTTCAGTCTATTCGCGCACAATCCGCAATAAAGCAACATCTGCATCACAGATTCACAATAAAGTTTCGTCTTCTCTGCAATAAAGTATCAGTTTCATGGATTCAGTTAGTTTCAGATTAGACACAGCAACAACAATGGGCTTCAACAAATCAAATATTTCAACAGACTCAGACAACATTATGGTTCGGTGCTATCTATCCTTTCTGTGAAAGTGAACATTGTGACCACAATAAAATAAGACTTATACAAGTGACAAGAGACACTAAACTTGAGGACTACAGTGGATGTTGGTGTCGAGTCTTGGTTTTCTTTTGATTTTATCTTTTGGTGACATGTCTTTTAGCTTTTCCGGGATGTCTCTGACTAGAGATTCTATCTCCAGGATGTCTTTGACTAGAAAGGCGAGGATGGGGTATCATCACCTATTTGTATTTGCTGTCTGTGGATTGTTTCTTAGTAATGCTATGACTTGTCCAAGGATATGAGGACACTGTGAGTCTAGTATGAACTGGGGCATTCCTTGTTTGTGACTGTCTTATCTCCATGCAAACGGGTACAATGACTTTTTGGGTCGAACATATGCCTCGATTGTCATAACCTACTTGCCATAATAAAGCTCAATGATGATAACGCACAAGAAGCTCTTTCACTTTCATATCTTCTGTCTTTCATCCCCCTTTCTTGATTGACTTCCATCGTCCTTCTCGAGTCCGCGTAGCCTGCTATCACATGACTGAGTATAATGACACACCAAAAACATTAGCATTTCATGTAGTTGCACCTACATTACCACATATAAGCATTTCATACATACATATAGATATCACAATTGCATCACATCCTGCACACAACACCTGTTAGCACAATTTACATTTGCATTATCATATTCATCTGCATTACATACATTCGCATTTGCATTGGCATAACATTTTAAAACATTAAAGAACAAATATATTGCATTGCATCATATACATATTTGCATCCATATCATAAGCATCACATAGAAACATACATCACATAGGTACACATGCATATAGCTGCCGCAAAGATGCATCATCTCATATATATATATATATATATATATATATATATATATATATATATATATATATAAAGTGTCATGATACAATGATGTCAAAATCATATGGCTACAATCACCCACAGGTGTCTACATCATTATACAAAATGGTACAAAACTGATACAGAGGAACTCACTGATCACTCCTGCCAACACTATTGGTAGTGCTAATCCTATCCATGTCATGGTATCCCATGCCACGTGTCCTGCCCTCATCTCCAGTCTTGGATCCTAGAACACTCATCTCAGTGCATCCCTGTCTCCATCTCAATCGTAGGGTACTAACTCCCCATCGATCGGTATCCGCAGAATCCTATATACATCCTCCAGGGTGACTGTTATCTCACCCATCGGCAGATGAAACGTACAAGTCTCTGAGTGCCATCTCTTAGCTAGTGCAGTCAGCAATCCCATGTTTGCCCGAAACTCAGGCACATACAACACATGTCTCAAACCCATCTCCTCGATGGCAGCTCTGTCCTCGAGCGACAACTCAGGTCGCAACCTCTGCGTCGACGGGAATCTCTCTCGTGACTCTAGCATCGGCAAATACTCCTGCAGTCAAGCAACTCAATCATGTCAGTTATAGTGGCATTCACTGTTTATCACAAAATGCTACTCGCTATCTAAATGCATATTGCTATTTACCCTAGTGACACTCACTGTTCATCACAAAGTGTTGCTATTTATCCTAGTGGTACTCACTGTTCATCACAAAGTACTATGTGTGTGACACTCACTGTTTATCACAAAGTGTTACTCACATTTTGCACTCCCTGTTCATCACAAAGTGTTGCTCATACTTTGGGTACTCCCTGTTCGTCACAAAGTACTCTATCTTGGTGCTCCCTGTTCATCACAAAGTGCCTTGATCTATCCTAGTCTTCCTAGAGGACCTGCTTGAGTGTATCCTCTCAGCAGCTTATCCAATCGACAGCGTATGTTCATCACAGAACTGTCGATTTGACCTAGAAGATGCAAATTCATACTTTTCAAATGCAAACGCGCTTACATGACATAAACGTGCATTTATTACATTACCCTATTCAACATGCATTAATGACAAAATTAAATGCATCAAAGTACAAGGAGGTTTGGTGGTACTTACCGGCTCTCCTGCCTCTGCTGGTCTCTGAAATCGGCGAATGCGGTCGAATCTGTGTACGAAAGCCATCGCTGCTGACTGCTGCTGCTCTTTTTCGCTCTGCACTGTGATCTCGTGAGGGTGTAGATGACAATGATGATGTCTTTTGCCCGTGGTCTATCTTATAGCCTACCCTAGCCCTGGCCTTCATTTCCCGAGTCAGTCTTTCTCATCCCGTGACTTTGTCACTTTATCCGGTCAGTCCATTCTAGCCTCTCTTTCTTATCGAGAGATTGTCTGCAATCTTTTCAGACATTTTCATCCAATCTCTCGAGGGGGCATATCATTCCCATACTGGGGCAACTCTGTATCAGTTCATCTTATTTTCTTTGAAACAACGCGACAAGCCGCATTGTCTCAAAGAGGGGCAAAATGTAGACACCCAAAATTGTCCAGTCTAATTAAATAAATATTTTATTTATTTAATTATCTAAGCCTAATTCTTCTATTAATTAAATAAATCTTTATTTATTTAATTAATTCATTTATCCTCTTCTAGCCTTATTTCTCATTTAAATAAATACATTTATTTATTTAAATTATCATTTTCCTAAATTAAATAAATATATTATTTATTTAATTATCCTACTTCTTCTATTAATTAAATAAATCTTTATTTATTTAATTAATTCATTAGCTTTTTCTACCCATGACACATGTCATTCATCTCTTAATTCATACACTACCTACCCCTTTCATTATTTTATTATTTCCTTTACCTACCCTCTAATCTTAGCCGACCTCTCTTTTTACACCTCTCAATCTTATCCCTCCATTTCATATAGTGTCTTCTATATAAGGAGATGCTTCCTTCATTGTCAAACCCTAATGACCTAATCACTCATGCTAATGACCTAATCTTGAAGACTTGGCTACACTACGATCCTACTTGCAACCACATTCCGTTCTTTGTTGAGCTCTTGTGCATATAAAAATCTGAGAGCAAATATATATCAAGCAAGATCAATGGAGATAGGAAGAATGGAGATCCAAACCCTATTGGACATGTGATGGTATAATCTTTGTGATTTCATTTGATTTGCATTGTCTTAGGTAATCTTCATATGTTATGGTGGATCTTTGTTGATTGTTAGGCTAGGGTTTTGTGGTTGAATTCATTTAGTCTTTCAATATTTGTTATTATTGTATCCATTTTCACCATAAACAGCTGTAACTTCTACAGAGACAGGAAGGTCAGTAGGGAAGCCATTGAAAGGTACCCGGTTACTGAGAAAGAGAAAAAATGACTGGTAAAGTTGAGCAAAACCTACTACTCGCCTAGGGCTTTTGCCAAACCCTGGCGGTAAATTCTCTTTGTTTTAATGCGATATATTACTCTAGATGGTAGGTTTACGAAAGTCTATGGGTATCATTTTATTCTGTTAAACCACTTTAGGCATAATGATAAGGTGAATTTTCCTTATTTCTTGCTTTGCTCGATGAATGCTTCCCTTAAAGCCTACAAAGAGAATCCTCCGGGCGATACTGCAATGCACCAAGGCCTAATGGTCCTTATTTATGACCATTTAAAGGCCAATCAAATTAACTGGATGCAGCCCTCTGTGGACTCTGAGGAAGATATGTTTGATTCTGCTTTTTTGGAGGAGGAGGAATCCGACAATGATTCCTCATCTGATACTGAAGATAGCTCTGATGATTCAAAGTATGAGAGTAGTAAGAAGAGGAAAACAAGACCCTCATCTTCCAAGGGCAAAAAACTTCAAATCAAACCCTTGATCAGCATCTCTTCGGAAGAAGAGGATTCAGATTATTCTGAGGAGAAGAAGAACCCTAAAGGGTTGCTGAAGAAGAAAATTAAAAATCAAGCCCAGACCTGGAAAAAGCATAAGAAAAAAGAGGAGGCTGGCAAGGAACCGGAAGCTGACAAGCAAGCTAGGACCCTGGAAGCCGAGCACAGCCTGGAAAAGGAGACAATGGAAGAGACTCTCAGGGCTGCCGACACTATCTCCGCCCTCCATATCCCTAAAGATGAACAGGTAACCCCTGGAAAAGCGACTCCCCCCTATGGCCCTCCTCCCGAGGGTTTGCATGGTTTTATGAAAACTATGGAATGGCTCATCGATGGTTACAAGAAAGCTGTGGATGAGTATAAAAAACTATGCAACAGATTCCTGATTCTGGAGACCATTAATATAGGGGAGGGGAATACAATGGCTGACTCTATTGAGGATCTAAAAAACACTATTGCTAAAGCGGAAGACATCAGAGATGCTTTCAACCCCAGGTTTGAGAAGATTGAAAAGGAGATGCTGAACAGAAAAAGCCTTGCGAAAACTAGTGAAAAAACACTCTCAGATACTGTCACTAAAGTGGAAAAAATTGAGGAGTGCCTTAAGAATATCGCAGAGCAGAGCCTTAGTATTCTAAAAATCTCGGCCAATAATACTCATACCCTCATCAGTAAGCTTGATGATGACAAGGAAATCTAGGAAATTGACCTAGACGCTGAAGGTATAGGGGAAGCTCAAGGTCCCAGAACCCGCACCAGAGGCAAGAGGAAGGAAAAGAAAATGAACAAGGATCTAGAAGAGCTGAAAGCTATTGGGGCTACCTATGATGAGTTGGTGATAAAGGCAGAGGACCTGCTAAAGAAAATTGTTGTGTAGCGTCTTCCCGGTTTCTTTTTTGTGTTTTGTTGTTTTGTTGCTTTGTTGTTCTTTCTGTTTGCTGGTCTTCTGGCCAGTCGTTATGTATACGAACTTTTAATCCTTTTGCTGCTCTTTCTATTTCTATGATGTAAAGGTTTCAGGTCCTTAAAACCTATTTTTTAATCAATTAGAACAATAGAATCACCCTCTTTCATTTTTAGGGAATACAAGCATCTTTTCAAATACAACTTATTAGACAAACTTTTGGTTTAGTAGATTTCACCTATTTTCCTCCATAGCTTGTAAGCTATGTCTTTTGTAGAGACATTCAAGAGGACATACTCCGTGAGATATAATCAAATGATTCTTCGTGCCTTCTTGCCATTTTTCTTCCATTCTTCATCTAACAACAGAGAGTTGGTTGGTTTCTTTTCTTTAGAAACATATAATCACATATCTCTTTCTTCAAGGAGATCTTCAACTTTCAACTTCCACCTCGTAACCAGTTTCATTGAACTTCTCAATATATTGATGAGAGGTGGAGGCCATGGTATACAACCTTTCTCAAATCTACAAAAAACCCACAAAACAAAAGCTCCTGCTGCAACAAAAACCTTCAACAATTATAGAGAAAGGTGTCCCTCCCTCAACAAAACTGTTAGCTTTGATACCAAATGTTGTAAGATAAGGTGAATAAATATTGAAATATGAACTTTAAATGAATATTATTGCAAATATGAAACTAAAGATAAATCCTTAACAAAGTGATTGTATAATCAAAATGAGAAGAAGAGAACCATAACACATGAAACACCAAATTTATGTGGAGAAACCCTTTTAGAAAAAGAATCCACCATAGAAAGAGAGGCAAGTATATTACTAATCAAATGAAGATTGCAAAAAAAATACACTTGTAGACCCTTGTAATATCTGGCAACACTTTGTTATCTTGGAAATTGAACAAGACTAAATAAATAACTCTAGCTTAAGGCCCCAATTTGTAGAGATTTGTGAGGATGAATACCACCATGGTCTCACAAAATAATAGGCTACAAAACCACTTGAAAAAACAAACATGTATCTCCTTGAAATGAGTCAAAAACACCCAAAATGGCCTCTTACAAATGCTCTTACAACTATCATAAGATATCTCTCATGCATGGGCACTTGTGTAAGGGTTCCATCATATAGATATTGTCATAGAATCAATAATGATTGTCATAACCCTCATAGATTCTCATACATACCCTTACAAGTATCCAACTACCTCAAAATAGAAGCTTCCAAAAGGGCTCAACTAGCTATTTTGTCCTTTACTCTGAGGACAAATGGAAAAAGTAACTTTGCCTTTACAAGGTCTCTTTCACCATCGTTGGTTAAATTATTTAACCTCTTATGGGTAAATTATAAAATATAATAGGAAAATAATAAATTAAAGGATTTTCAAGGTTGATGGCACCTAAATCCTACTTGGGAGAGACGAGAAAAATTAACTCAGCCTCACCCAACTCCCGTTAGTTGTCTTAAAACTTTGGCATTTGTTCACCATAGGTGGAAGAATTTCAGCCATTCACTCCAAGCTTTCCTTGTCACAACAATTCAAAAAAGTAAGAATGACATCAAAGGTAGGATTATCTTTAAATCCTTAGCTAGCTCCTCTATTACTCTTTGCATACACTCTTGTTAGCCTTTGATGGCATGTAGATGGCCTAAAGAATAGTTAAAATACACTTGCCCTTCCTATTGGACATCCTCGATACTCTTGTAGAGAAGATATGTATTAGGTGCTATTGATACCATAGATGGACAATTGAGAGCCTAGACCATATAAAAAATAGTCCCAGTCCTCTTATCTGGTTAGGGCCCAACAGTAAGTTGGATATAGTTTCTTGCTACCCACACATGGCTCCCCATGGATCAATTGTTTCCCAAATCATGAGCGACCAAATTTTAGCCTCAATTTAAAAAAATTCTTACTCTAGATACACCATGAAATTATTTATCATTGCTTGACTTAACTCCCTCAACTTCCTCAAATTTCCTCCCTCTTTATTTATCATCTCCTCCTTTTGGTTGTATTAAGATTCTTGAGATTTACACTTCCTCTCCTCTCCATCTTCTCAAGATCAATATTTTGATGCCTTTATCCTTGACAACTAAACCTGACATAGAATAATCCAAAGCCACTTAAATCATTAATAAATTTACACATTAAAAAATGAGAATAGGGTCAAGTGACTAAGACACTAGTATCATCGAGGATCCATGGGAGGAGGTTCAAATGTTCTTGGGTTTCAAAACAGGATTCCAAGGAATGAAATATGGCGGCAAGATGACAGTGCAGGATGGCAGGGAATGGCAAGGATTTGAAGCAGGGCTACAGAGATTGGTAGATGGTGGCAAGGTTTCAGTGTCCCCCATCAGGCTCACCAAGGATAGTCAAAGGATGCCCCTCATTTCAACCAATATTCAAAATTTGACATCAACCCCTTCATCAAAATCTTCAAGGATAAACCTTTTATCAAACCGGTTTTAGACTTACCCTCAGGAAACCAATTGTTGAATCGTTTCACATGTCTACAAGACCAGTCAGATAGCCTCGACACTTTTTTCAATAGTCCTCTTTCTCATCTGACCCGCTCATTTCATTCCCATCCTCACAAAGCAAACGGTAACCTGCAGAATCATTTGAACTCCAACACCTACGTCCAGGGAGCTTCTCTCAACCATGGGGCTCATAAGGTCCCCAGGAGGACACCCAAGCCACCGTCCACCTTTTCAAAAATCATTCGGGTGGGAAAAAAAATTCAAAATTCATTTGGGCAGGATTTTTTTTTTCAAAATCGTGTCAAAAAGCTTCCACTTCCGAATCCATTTCGATCGAAACACCAAAAAAAACAACCGATTTTTGACATCTGCAAAGCACCTCCATCCGTCCCTCATCAGTCCTCTCTCAAGGTTTGCCTTGTTGAAGGGAAAACTGGAGCAGACCAACAAGGAGATCATGGAGATCCCCTCAAGTTGAAACTAGTGCACTTTGTGTGGAAAAGAAAACTGGCGAAGTTTAAAGAGACGGACTCCTCTTTCCCCATTTTGACTTGGGCTCCAGTTGAGAACACCTCCGCTATCAAGATATCCTTTCCTGACCACGTTCTCTCCCAGTCGGTCTCTTTTCTTTGGAAATCAGCTCTCATCGGTAAGTTTAATTCTTCAATCCCTCTTCAAACCCTGCTTTCATGGGCGAACAGTCACTGGTTGGGTCTTCGTGATATTTTCTTCATCGACAGCCACTCAAAGTTTTTTATAGCTCTGTTTTCTTCATCAGAAGATAGAGATGTAGTTCATAAAAACAAAGGCTGGTTTTGTCAAGGGGCTGGTCTTCTTACCTTATCCTCGATTCCAAATTTTAAACTAGATGCTAATCTTTGTAGATTTTATCCTCACTGGATCTCTTTTCTAGGTTTGCCTTTGGAATACGGAGACTCGAATATTGTGGAGACCATGGCTAATCAACTAGGCATCTTTGTCGCTCACAATCTTATACCCTTTGAAACAATCCAGAGAGATGTTAGGGTCTGCCTTCTCCTTGCCTCAAATAAGACCCTGCCAAAGCACTTAACCATCTCATCAAAATGGGGTTTGTGGCATCAAGACATTGTATTGGATAATGCAGAGGTCATCTGCAAATATCAGCAACAATTAGGCCATTTCACGAATTCCTGTAGTGGTCATGAGCGTTCAGAGCTTTTAGTCTGTAAAAATCACTACCCAGACCCTCTTCTGTGTACTACCCATTAGCACGAGGTAGTTTTGTCTTCTGATCCTATATAATCATGTAATGATCCCTCTGAACCTCAGGATGCCTTAAATTTTGAACCATCCTATGTTCAGTGGATTAATCAGTTGACCCATTTTTTTTATCATGTATAGCTGGATTCTTTATAATTATAAATTTGCCTCCACGCCCACACTAGTTCTCCAATTATGTGACAAAACATCTGATGACAGAGAAGCTATAGTTCGAGACCTAATGTTCAACGAATCCTTGATTGATATCCATAATTTAATGCAAAATTTATTAGTTCCAGGGATAACTGTCTCAAATAAGGAGGGTCATATCCAGGAAGTAGCAGACGATATCCTGTCCACTTTAGTTGCCACTATGATTGAGAAAATTGCAGAGGAGGAAGGTGTTAGTATGACAAATTTAATGTATCCCTTACGAAAAACAAGGTGTTGTTGTTCAACTACTGACATATCAGATAAAAGGGAACTCCCCTTGGAAATTAGGCAGGAAGAAATGGAAACCCCTTCACAAGATGGTGAGACAATTTTTTTTTATTTTTGACTATGCACAATTCTTATCGGTTGAGAAGAGCCCCAGTTTGAAATCATATGACTTTACAACCCCAAAAAAGAGAGGTAGAAAACCAAACTCTGTGAAGATTCAAGAAGAAATAGAGGCAGGTGTGCAAAGTACTCTAGACGGAAAATTTAAAGTATCAAAAAGAATTACAAGGAGTGCAAAAGGCACTCCCTTTTCACAATGAAAATGATTTCTTGGAACGTCAGGGCCTATAATGCCCTTGACAAAAGAGGGGGAATCAAATCTCACCTTGATTCTTCAAAGGCTGACATTTTTTTGCTCCAAGAAACGAAGCTATCACAGGAAATGTATCACAAAACAGTGGCTAAATGGACACAATTTGGATCGGCCCACATGCAAGGTGTTGGGGCCTCAAGAGGATTGCTTACATTATGGAATCCTAAAAAAGTTCAAGTTCACTTATTAGAACAAGATCAAAACTGGCAAATGTTGAAAGCAGTATGCTATGACATGACCTTTATGGTATTCAATGTTTATGGCCCCATCCCCACTCAGGAAAAGAAAGACCTATGGGACAAACTAACTCTGTTACTCCAACAAGAAGAAGCACATAATTTCATCATTGGAGGAGACTTTAATGCAATCTTGTCTCATAAGGAGAAACAAGGAGAAATCTGCCACCCCCACGATCTATGCAGGATTTTCTAAGTTTCACCATAGAAAACAACATATTGGATGTGATCCCCAATAATGGTCTCTTCACTTGGACAAATAGGAGATCAGGCTTCCTTCAGATTGCGGAGAGACTTGATAGGTTTTTCATTCCCTTGAATGGCGCCTTAATCAGGTCAGTTATTATTCATACATTCTCCCTATTTATGAATCAGATCACTTCCCAGTCCAAATTGTCCTTGAATGGAAAAAACATAACCCCATGTCGGTTTTTGGCTCCTCCTTCAATTTTGAGCGCATGTGGTTTAGATATCCACATTTTCAGGCTTTATTAAGACAATGGTGGGTATCTGCCCCTGCATGTAGTGGAACAAAGATGTTACAATTTTTTAAGAAACTTCAGTTCATTAAGGTCCAGGCTAAGGAATGAAATATAAAGATCTTTAAGAATGTTTTTGCTCAAAAAAAAATAAAAATTGCTCAACAACTGGAAGAAGTTAACCAAAACATAATTTCCAAGGGTTTGGATCAGCTCCTGCACTCTACACAGAAGGGTCTTCAAAGTGAGTGGGAAGAAGTTTTTAAGAGAGAAGAAGAACATTGGAGACAGAAATCAAGAGAGCTCTGGCTGAAGCAGGGAGATAAGAACACAAAATTCTTTCATGCTTCCACAAAACAAAGAAAAGAATCTAATGTTATATTCTCAATCAAGCATGAGGACAGGGGTATTGATTAAAAATTTAGCTGACATTCAAGAACAAGGAGTAAAGTTTTTTAAGAATCTTCTAGCCCTCCCACCTTCTAATTTAGATCCTTTTTGGAAGGATAATGCTGGGCTTCTACTTCAATCTATCCCACCTTTGATCTCCGACCAGGATAACAGAGCCCTATTGGCCCCCTTCACTATGGAGGAAGTCCACAAAGTGGTATTTTCCCTTTCCCCAGATAAATCCCCAGGTTCAGATGGGTTCACTGCCCTCTTTTTTCAAAAGTGTTGGGATGTGATTGGTTTTGACCACTTAGAGGTAATGGAAGAATCCGGGAAAAGGGGAGCAATGCTAAAAAGTTTTAATGCAACAAATATTGTTCTCATCCCAAAAACCCCTTCCCCATCATCATTCGCAGAGTTCAGACCTATTTCTCTTTGTAACACAATATATAAGATTGTAACTAAGGCCATTTACCTTATAATGCACTACCGTATACCTAAGATCTACCGTATACCTAAGATAATCTCACAAGAACAAGGGGGTTTTGTCCATGGTAGGGAGACTATGGAAGGAGCCCTAGTAGCGCATGTAGTTTTACACTCTGTCCATGAAAGCCAACAAGAAAATTTTGTTATCAAACTTGATATGTTGAAGGCATACGACCGGGTTAAGTGGAATTTTCTTTTTAAAGTATTATCAAAATTCGGCTTCTCAGACAAATGGATCAAAACTTGCATCTTAGGCACACATTTTTCTATTCTAATAAATGGTCATCCCTCGAGGTTTTTTCAGGGTACACAGCGAATAAGACAAGGCGACCCTTTGTCACCTTTTCTCTTCATTCTCATGGCATATGCCTTGAGCAGATACATCAATTTTCAATCTTCAAAAGGGCTTTGGCTTGGTGTCACTCTTCCAGGTACTTCAATAACAGTAACTCACTCTCTTTTTGCTGATGATACATTGTTATTTGGTAAGTCTTCTCTAAAAGAAGCCAAGCTCATCAAGCAAACACTGGATATCTATTCTTCTGCTTCAGGTCAAAAAATTAATGCTGCCAAGTCTAAGATTTTCATTTTCAACACACCTTCGATCTTGTCACTAAGAATACGCAAGACTTTGGGCTTCTCAATTGACCAATTGCCATCTTCCTACCTTGGCATCCCCTTTTTTATGGGATCAAACAAACCGTCTTATTGGTTTGCTATCATTGGTAGAATCCAGGCGCAAATCTCATCTTGGAAAGTAAGGTGGCTTTCACTATTAGGTAGAATCCTTCTTATCAAGTCAGTGCTAACAACAATACCGAACTATTACATGTCTGTCCTCAAAGCTCCCTCATCCGTCATCCAACAATTGCAGAAACTCGTTAGAGATTTTCTATGGAATAGTAATATGAAAAATGAAAGGAAAATCCCCTTAACCTCTCTGGAAAATATGTCATGCCAAAAATCCCAAGTGGGAGTGGGACTTCACAATTTGAAGCATCGCAACAAGGACTTTGGAGGGAAACTGATTTGGAAAATGTACACTAACCCTGTCTCCAAATGGTGCCAGATTATGCAAGTTAAATATTTGGACAACACTCAACCATCAAGAGTGTTGACAATTTTAGACCCTCCAAAGGGGTCTGTTATTTGGAATTTTATGATGGATTCAATAAATCGAATATCTAAGTATGTTTCATGGGAAATCAATAATGGTCTTAGTGCTAACTTCTAGACAGACTCGTGGTGTGGGCATCCTCCTATTGCTCAATTGGATAACATGGAAGACATTATGAATACAACTATAGCTCATTGGGGTACAAAATTGAGTGACTATGTGTCTGTTGTAGAAATATTTTCAGGGAAAATAATCTGGAAAGATCCCACTCTTCTCCCAATATCCATCCAACAATCTTCCTCATTGGCCAATATTTTATTGAATAGGATAGTTATCATGTCTAAAATAGATGATGTGTTATTTTGGGTAGCTTCAAAATCAGGGCAATATTCGATTAAAGAAGGTTACAATGCCCTACAACAGGGTTGCAACAATAAGGTAAGTAGTCGGGCATACTCTTTCTGTTGGAATGACATTGTTTTACCAAAAGTAGGTTCTTTTGCATGGCTAACGTTGAACAAAAGAATCCTAACAATAGAGAGATTAGTAAAACTAGGCATTACACAAGCTTTTAATTGTGTATTTTGTGACTTAGAGGAAGAATCAGTTGATCATTGATTTCTACACTACTCCTTTGCCTCCCAATGTTGGTTCTTCATCATGAATGAACTCCAAGTTTTGTTGCCCTTTTCGAAATCACTATGGGATATGTTTAACTCTTGGCCTCTTTTATTTTCTACATCAACCTTCTCAGGCATTTGGAAACGTGCTCCTACTCACATTATTTGGGCCATTTGGTGGGAGAGGACCAAAAGAATCTTCAGAAAAAAACATCCTCTTCTCTAGATCAAGTTTTGATCAAATTGGAAAATTCGATTGTAGAAATCATAAATTCTTCTCTCACTAATTCCGAGGACATCCAGTCATTTACCCAGTGGGATAAGGCAATTGCAAAATTATGGCACGATATTATTTTGCTAATAGGGATTCCCCTGAACTGGTCCTCAGTTCATGTGAGAGACAGGTCGTCCATAAAATGGGTACCCCCAGCACCTAATTTCTTTAAGATCAACTTCGACAACTCTTCTCATGGAAACCCAGGGAAGTCGAGAATCAAAGTTTGCATTCAAGATCAATTTGGCAAAATGTGTGCTTTCCAAGCTTCACCCATCCCTCTGGGTACGAATAACTTGGCAGAGACAAATGCCTTACTAGTCGGTCTGGTGTTAGCAAGGAAGTGTGGCTTCTCCAATATACACATAGAAGGTGATTCATTAGTTATTATCAACTCAATTACCTCAAAAAGATCTAAGACTTGGCAACTATCTTATGTTCTGAAGCACACCTTGGATCTTCTCAACACTTTCTCAGACTACATTGTCAGTCACACACTAAGAGAGGGCAACTCCATTGCTGACATGTTAGCAAATGTGGGTTGCGATGGCATGATGGTGGAGTCGATTGCAATTCCTACTAACTGTCTTCTTTTCCCAAATTGCTTGAATTAGTACAAAAGGAAAGTACAACACTCTTATCACAAGCTACTTCCTATTAAATACTCGCATGTAAGCATTTAACCGGTGCCTGTGAACAAGAAGGCTGACAAGACACTCGCATTTATGCTTTTAAATGCATTTTGTAGATGGTATGTATGGAACTTTAGTGCAAAGTACCTGGGGATTTTCATAATGTCACTTCACATGGGGCAAAATAAACTTAGGCCTCTCACACATCCCCTCAACTACATTACGGTCACAAAATTATTGCTAGAATCGCAAACATGATCCTAAAGTTCGATCATTTATTGCACTTTGAGATGGTAATTTTTGTTTATAAATGGAACCAACCTGCTCTTATACACACAACTCTTAGCGGAAATTTTCAAAAATTTAAATTTTTGAAGTATCTCAGTGCTCTGCAATATGGAGAACGACTCTTACGGAGGATGTAGCAAATACACTTGGAGTATATGCCATGGAACGACCGGGTTTCAGTGCAAATTTCAGAACCTTCGGCAACTTTTCATGGACACATCAATGACTGAGACCTCGACCAACTTTTTCTTCTACACAATTCACAATTGAGAATAGTTGTCAAAGACTTCATCGGTGAGGAGATGTTATCCCCTCAAGCCAAAAGGATTCTGTATCCCTATTAACTTCTCCGTTCCTTTCTATCAAATGCTCTGGATCTCTTGCAATCTATTCCTCTGCTTGAATTAGTGTTCTTCAAGTTGGTAAGACAAGATGTGCTTGCTCCAACCTCGTTCCATGAAGCCCTGACAAAATATAATCTATGGCAGGGGTCGGCTCTCCTTGGGGGCCTCTTTCCACGTCACTTTATTCAATCTAGCCATGCTTACATGGTACTCTATGACCAAATAAAACATGCCCTCATACGACAAAACTTCCACCATGTGAAGAACAACCTGCATCAATTCGACAGACAATTGGACGACCACATTGTGCACATAGTCAAAATTAAAGTTGGGGCTCTAATGGAGATCCTGGAAATAGAAAATGTTGACCCTTGTTTGCCAATTTCACAACCTGTGGAAAGGGGACGGGCTACAGATAGGGTTCCAGACCTCAACGTACCGGTGCAGGATGAAGCCATGGGATGGACTACCTCCTTTCTATCCGCCTTCGATTCCCCTGTAATTCAGACCCAGGAAGACGCCGCCATGGACGAGTAAAGTTATTCTGGCTTTGTTTTTTGCTACTTAGAATATGCTCCTTTTTTACGGGTGGAAAATCTAACGGCAACCAGTATGACCCCAGATTTTTTGACTGCCCCTTGCTTTCTAGTGTTAGCTCTTGCGTTTATTTCCACTGGTATATCAGAACCGATAGAGGAGTCATCTTCTTGGCTTGTCGTCTAGCAATAGTATTGGAGGCTTTTCTTTTTATGAACCGGTCATGAGGACAACTGACCGGTATCAAAGTACCGGCACAACATAACCGGAAACCGGTCGTGGCAGCTCTTCAATGTTCCAACAACCAGATTTCTGCTTCTCAGTCTCCACAGCAACTAGTTGTGGGGGTCGGTTTTTTATGGTTTCCTTCGGTCTCGTCCCGACCTGATACTCCAATTTTGGCCCCTAAGAGGCTCATTCTATGGGCAGACCCTATGTATCTCTTCGGATTCGGGGGGCTTCTTCTCATAGCCTCCTTTCCTCTTTTTCATTGTATCTGAGCAAGGATATAAGGTTTTCTTCCTGATTCTTTCCCTATTGAGCTCTTGAATCAGTTTTCTTATCAATATATATATCAATGGCTTGCCACTTTTGCCCAAAAAAAAAAATAAAAAATTTACACATTATACATCATTATTTCCTTTCATTGTAATTATGTTTCACCTTTCTTTAATCTCCCACAAACCTTCCATCACAACTCCCACTATCCTTGGTTGAAGCACAATATCATTTATCAATTCTAGGCTTGATGATCCCTATTGATGAGTGGCCCCAGAACTTAGGGAAAAATATCCTTCCATTAAATTCAAGAACATCCTTCCTCCTCAAACCTATGCCCTTATTTCCTAACCAGTCAACCACAACATTGCCAACCCTTTTAATATGACTAAAATTAATTCTTCCAAATGACTTTTCTACCTCTTTGACTTTGAGATAATAGTGATTGAAATCCATCTATTGCACTTAACTCCCTTCATACATTGAATAACTAAGTTAGAGTCCTTTGTACTTAACTAAATTATTAATTTCCTTCCCAAAATCAAAAGAACTAATGGAGATGACGCAAATCTCCTCATTACTAAGGATATAATCATCTCCAACAACTTCTTGAGTTCCCTATAGCCATCCTCATCAGATTTAAGTTTTATCTAATTAGCCAATGGAAGAGACCACCTTATTATTTATTTTATGCAAGGGATGGTTGGATTAGGATTGCACGACCATCTAAACCTTGACTAGTTTTTGGCCCAATCAATTTCATAGTATATAACAGGCACTCCTTTTTTTCACTCCTAATTCCTATAAGGTGAGCTCAATCTTGTCCCATAACACTTCCCTTACCAACTCTTTGTCTCGAGACAATCATGTTCTATTCCTCTCTAGCTAAAGATTGTAGACAATAAGTGTTTGGGTACAATCCCATATCATCCTTAGTCCTTCTCTCTTAACTCCAGACTTCCAACCTCCTAGTAGATCTATTACTGTAGCCATTTGAACCCATTCTAGATCTCATGTACCAAGAAACTAGTTCAACATTTAAGTTGCAAAATTGCAAGAGATGATCATTTGTTTACTCCCTTTTCTAATATAACACATAATAGACAACCCATAATAACCAATTCATCCCAAGTAGGATCTCTTCTTTTGACTACTATCCATAAGAAGACATTTGCCTTTGAGAGTTCCTAATTTTAACTAAATCTTGCCTATTGGAAAGTCCCCATCACCAAAATTTGAGGTTGTGATATGATAGTATGCATCTCTAATTTTTACTACTCCACTACTACTACCACCCCAAATGATCAAATCTTTTTGCTCCCTAGATGATATTGACCATTGATGTAGGTTATCCTCCAATAGTCCAAATGCACTTATTACCTTAAAAAATGAGGATTCAACTTGTGCCACATCTTGCTATCCTAAAAGATATAATATGATCCTTAACCCATTCTCTTACATTACCTTCAAAGTGCCCAACCCATGGTCTCAATGAGTCATCATTAATCAAAGGGTGGTCTTCTAACCAATGGTCTCTAAAATATTTAATATTGTCCCTCTTACCTAGTTTCCACCTTATTTGAGCAAAGTGAGGTTCTTGCATGACCATAACAAATTTACAAATGCTTGAGCCCCTTGATAAGTGTAACACTTTCATTAAACAAACATTCTACATCCCTTGTTGTGTATTTAACATGCAGTATCACATTCAAAAGTTTCATTCATCCCTTTGCAATTCTAAACCCTACCCTACCCATCTTGTTTGGTTTGTAGATATTGTGCCAATTGACCAAACTCTAACTATTGAGGTCCTCCATACCAAAGTTCCTAGACTCGGACTCGGCTCTGACTCGGTAAGGCTGACTCGGCTCGTTACTCGGTAATGACTCGACAACGACTCGACAAAATAAGAAAACCCTTGAAATTTAGAGATTTTTAACGATTTAAAACTTGTTTCATACACCCATTATTGAATTAAGCTTAAAGACACTATAACATCATCAAATAGAAGCTAATTTGACCACATACATAAACATACATCCATCACATGCGTAGAAATGTAAATTGTAGCTGAAGGAATTAGAAAACATAGATATATAGAGTTATAAATGTTGTCCAATGTATATAAAATCCATGACTTCAAATGTTCCCAAACATATATGTAACTGTAAAGTGTAAACAAGAACAAGTTTATGGCTCAGCCTCGTCTATCTGCCTCCTAGAAAGGCGTCTAAGGTAGGCCATGGATGATTGAGTAGCCATAGTCTCTGCCTATGATGTGCCAGTCTGAGTAGCCATAGGTGTTGTGCCTGATCGTGCTCTATCCTCCTCCTCTGCCATAGCCACAACCTCAGCCTCTCTGTCTGCCTGGTCAACCCACTCAAGGTCCTCATCAATGAAGACTGGATCGGTGGACTCAGTGAGCCAATCGGACTCGGGGTCGACTTCCTCTAGAGTGATCGGAGAGTAGTCAACATCCAAAATCTGTCTGGTCCTGAGACAAAGGTTGTAATGAACAAAGACGAGATCATTCAACCTCTCCACAAACAATCTATTTAGGTTTATACCTCTTAGGGTTATAAGAAAGGGAAATGACAAAAAAAATCATTAAAACATGTTATGTTTTTTTTTTTTGTTTTTTTGACTGCACTTTTTTAAGTGATGCCGGTCGGGTCACGACCCTCGGACTCGGCGAGTTAGGGAGTGACTCGTTGACTCGGTGAGTCACGCCCCTTGACCTGTTCGAGCCCGGGTCAGGGTCACCGTGACCCGACAAGGGTCACTCGGCCCGCTGACTCGCGTGACTCGCCGCGAGTCACAGAACTTTGCTCCATACCAATGTAGAGGAAGGTTCTTTGGGTGACTCTAAATAACCTTTGTAATTCTACCCAACATTTGTAAGATGAACACAATATATACAAGTATGACCATCAGGAAAGCCTTTATCAAAGTTATCCTACTTATTGAGGATAACCACTTCCCCTTCTATGTGGCAAGTTTGTTTTGTATCCTCTCAACTACCCTAATGTGTTTTAAATTTGACTTTTGCTTTGCCATCAATGACATCTTGAAATATAAATTCCAGAATTAAAAATTGCAAAACTAAAGATATCTTAAATATTGAAGACCTCCACACAATACTCCTTGGAAAAAGAATCTCAAAATCACAAAACTCTTTAAAAACTATATTATTATTAAAGGAGATTCCAAATTATCTTTTTGATTCATATATATTTTTTTTCAAATCTAGTACTAAGCTCGCTCATCATTAAATAAGTGCATGTTAAACTTTTTGCCTTTACCTTTATACCAAGCAATCTACCTTTCACCCAAGTCCACTTTTCTATCTATAACTAAGTTCCAAACCCAAACAGCATTTACCAGCTATCTACTGATCGTGTTTGTTGGTGACAGATTGTACTCGCTGGCTTAAGAACTTCCAGAATCTACATACTTACCTCATTGCATGGAACCCAAATCCAAATAAACCTCTAAATAAAGTGGTATCCACAGCCCCACCAATCGCTACAATCCTAGGGCTACCCATCATCTCTTTTTTCAGTTTTTTTCTTCTTTCCCCTCTTCCCCTCACAATCCATATTTTTGGGATTGTTGAAAATTTTGGCCCCCCACTATCTACACCTTACAAAATCCAAAACAAGTGAATTGAAGTAAAAGATTCACATAAAAATCAAAAAAGAATTTTCAGGACGAGGAGATAAAATTCATTACTCCGGCCGACACTCTGATCGATATTTGTTTTCAGACAACATGAGTTCAGAGAAGGCGAGGGCATCCCATTTGCTTATCAAGCACCAGGGATCAAGGAGGCCCGAGTCATGGAGGGATCCAGATGGTGCCAGGATCAAGAACACTACCAAAGAAGCTGCTATTGCTCAGCTCAGAGGGCTGAGGGAAGAAATTGTATCAGGACGATCAAGTTTTGGAGACCTGGCATCACAATACTCTGACTGCAGTTCTGCTAAGAGGCTTGGAGATTTAGGTATTCCTATATTATCTTTGACCATCGAATGTTTTTATCTGATTCAATTTGGATTAGGTTGTTTTTGTGTGAATTTTGTTGAATTGGGTTATCATAAATACCTAAGTAAACTGTATCAAGGCGAGGCCTTTTATTCTGTTTCAGTTTCATTTGGGTTATTTCTGTTTGTAATTTTGTGGATTGGATCAAGTTACACACCTAATATATGCATCGCTAGGGACTGATAAAGCAAAACCTCTATATTACCTATCATCTGTCTATTCTACTCACAAGATTTCGGCATATTTTTTTGTTTGACGACCTGTTTTCTACATTTTGTTAGTATATTTGTCCAGTGTGTATCTGATCGGGGTACATTCTTTCAGGATTTTTTGAAGTAATAGGATGTATTAGTTTATCATTTTTCCGAAATACGGGACTTAACTTTTGTGTGGGTATGTACAGTGTGCCCTATTCTGAATTGGATTATTAGGTTATTGATTATTTGAAGAAATAGGATATATTTTCGCCTGGGCCTGTACCTTTTACTGTTTCCTGAGATGAGTTATCTTTAGGTTTTGTTTTAGTTTATTCTTATTCATTTCTGTTTGTGAGGGCGCTTTAAACAGAAGTGCATATTATCAGATTCAGATCCAGTGGTTGCATCCTTACTTTCCCATCAATTGCGGAAGAGAGAGTTCATGGACCTTTGTTTGGCCAATTGACTAATTTTGAAATCCTTTTTCTTCCAAAAATTGGATTTATAAGCTCGTAAAATGTCCGAAAATGAACCTTTTTTTTTTTTTTTTCTAATGACAACATTTATTAAAGTAGAGTTTGTTTTAGGTTGTAGCGAATCCTTGCCATAAGGCATGTTTGTTTACCTTATTTAAGGAGTGGTTGACAGAAGCTTCTTTTAATATATTTAGCCAAGAGCGAGGAAGACGATGTGATAGCAGAGTAGAAATAGAGATAGAGATGCATGCAGTGTGTACAAAATTGTGTACAAAATAGAAAGATATTGAATAATTATGGATTTTTTCTAAGAGAAGATAACAATAATTTTGTGTATTTTTCAAGAAGAAAGATGAAAGGAATATGATTTATCATATAATGACTTTAAAATTTAAATTGATGGAATGTTGAAGTATTTTTTATGCATGTTTTTCCTCAAACCCATTGACTTATAGCCAAGGGTGTTGCAAGTCAGAGTTGAGTTTGGCAGAGTTTCATAGCAACCGACATGGGTCCATCCTGGTTGTGGTCTGCTACACCTAAAAGAACTCTCTGAAATTTATGGAGAATGAGGTTGGCTGCAAATTCGTGGAAAATTTGGCATAATGGACACACCCCTTGAACCTGGTATCCATGTCAAAAGGAACTTTTTCATGTGTTGCATCATCTCAGTGGTGCGTTTTAAATTTTTTAGGAATACTTACAAAAGAAATGGCGTTTAATTTTTAATTTCTTATAAAGAAATATAATTACACCTAAAAGAACCCTCTGAAATTTATGGAGAATGAGGTTGGCTGCAAATTTGTGGAAAATTTGGCATAATGGACACACCCCTTGAACCTGGTATCCATGTCAAAAGGAAGTCTTTTTCATGTGTTGCATCATCTCAGTGGTGCGTTTTAAATTTTTTAGGAATACTTACAAAAGAAATGGCGTTTAATTTTTAATTTCTTATAAAGAAGTATAATTTGTATTTTACAAATTATACAACGCTTCTCCAGTATTCAGCTCCACGTTTCACAGTTTTTTCTTTTCAACCTCATTTAACAGAACTAAACAGGACTATACTTTTTGATCTGAATTCGCAGTGATTATGTTAACTGTAGTCAAACATTTTAGTCATTAGAGTACTTGGAAGAGTAAGCCGTTGACTTTGAAAACTAAAAATAATGCAGGATGCAATTGTAAAGGGAACTAACTGTGACTATAGCTACAGAAACTGGTGGAATTATATCATTTAAAACACGGTCAGGATGTGAAAAAAGGGGAATGATCTGAAAATCAGCAAGTTTAAATTGTCATTGACATGTCATAAATGTTTATTTGGTCACATTGAAGAATGTGCAAATAGGTCATGTTGGCAATGTCACACTAATCATTGTTTGTCTAAAGGAGGTATGCAAATTGCCAAATGCCATCCAATAGTTGTCATATTTTTTCTGAAGGCAGTCTTGGAACTACTCAACGCATCTGTTTTGGATAAGTTTAGAATTGATTAATGTTATGAGTTTTTTTTTATTATTATCATACATTGAAAATAAGTTTAAAACTGATCATTTACCATAGTTGATTGTTGTTTATGCTGATAAATTGTCATACCATCGTTTTCTCTCAAAGTTCAACTGTACTTTGCTTTTTGATCTAGAATTTTATTGATTTGTGGTAGTGTCATCATGGCATATAAGTACCCTTCTGCCAGCTTAATAGAAATGTGTCTAGGAGATTAACAGTCAGCTAATTTCAAATATAATAAAAAATATAGTGCTCTAAGGTCATATAGGAAGCAAGATTTTATCGTAGCATTTATCAAGACAAACAGACTGTTTATGCATATAGTTTGACCTGCAATATTAAGAAAGCTCGCAAGTTGAGTAGTTCATGTAGAAGTTCAGGATATCTAGCATGTTATCGATGGTTACGGGGTAGCATTTCACAGGCCTTGATTCTATGTTAAACTTCATGGAGTGATTATTGCATGGACATACACAATGCTCAGTTTTAAAGTCACAGATAGTCTTTTTATGAGGGTTTAAGCAACAATTTCCCCGTATTTTGTGTCTTTCAGGATGCCCCTTCTTTTTTAGAACCTATACTGGGAAAACCATATAAAAATAAATGAGAAACAATAGACAAAAAATTGCGTTTGTTCAGCAACTTGATTTTCCAAAATGTGAATGATACAATGATTCTGGAAAATCAAAATTGAAACTGTCTACCTGTGGATATGTCAAAATTCTAATTTAAGCCATTGCCAAAGATTGAAAAAACAATCCTTGCAACCTGAAAACCCGAGTCGCAGAGTTTGCCAGATTTTATCATAGAAATTTGAAATCTGGTGAGCATTAGCAAACATTAAAAGTCAAAATCTGTTCAAAATTGTCACTAGATTCGTCTATATGTGGTTGTACAGTCTGCGACAGGAAAATACAACAGTGTAGTATTAAAGTTGCTAGATGGAAAGATATGCAAATTAAAAAGTTTTGATTTTTTCTGCAAATCAAACATATTGAGTGCTGGAAAGAAAAGTGGATTAGCAGTTACTGAGTGCTGTAAAGAAATGTGGATTAACATATATCAAGTGCTGAAAAGATGTCGAAAGCAACACTTACAAAAGTTCTCTCATGCTCCCAAATCTCTGAGGCTGTGTGCTGCGTGTAGGAGAGAATATCTGAATATGAGAAGGGGTGATGCCCTGGCCAATGTAAGCTGCCAAGGTAATTTTCCCATTAATTACAACTTTCTGAAGTAAGCAGTGTTCCAAATTGATCCATTACTCAGATCTCAAGGCTGCTACAATTTACTTCACAACTGAGATCAGAAAGGGGGGCTTTAGATGTGTTTTTTCAGTGGATGCTAATGAATGGGAAAAAAAGTTGCTGCGAAGTGCCTGCACAGAGCCGAGGGGCATGGAGGAATTTGTTGCAGAAGGCATAGGCCGTTCTCTGCTCAACAGTTCAAACCTTTAGCAATAGTTGTGTGTTGTGTGCACTTTCTCAACTCAATGTGGTATGCACACAATGGTACAATTTAGCTTTTAATTTTATGTTTAGCTTTGACTCTTAGGTTTAGTTTGAACTTTTGCAACTTTTTATTGGTTTTCAATTAAATATGGAAAAGTTCATCAGTAATTTTATTTATTAATTTTATAAACTAAACTTAAAAGCATTTTATGTAACATTTTAGAAGAGTTTGCTAACCATTTTAACTTTTTAGTTAATAATAAAATCATTTATTAATTTTTTATAATTTTATAAACTATTATTAATATTAGTATTTATATTCCTTTAATTAATTGACTTTTTTTGATAGATAAAAGATACATACTGTTTATAATCAAAGATTACAAAACAGAAAATATTAAGACTGAGTATGATGACAGCTCTTGAACATTATAAACATGATTATCACCATAACAAACTATTTTACAAACCATAGTAGACAAAAAAGACAAGCACAGGACAATAAAGCCCAGCCAACGGTACAAATAACAATTTACAGTATGCAGTCTTTTAAATAAATACTACCCAGAACAAAATCCAACCATATAGAGCACAGCATTTGACAACATTCACATCAGCAACAAAAAACCCAGAGACACGACCATGTAATTTCAGTATGCAAGACTGGCACAAATGACCTCAGGAACCACCGTCCAGGCCAAAAGAGCTGTTCTTCAGCTTCATCAGAATTGCCTGCTGAGTGAGGAATCTAATCGCTTTTTAAGCCTTGGTGACCAAGAATCTTTCTATGAGGAAGAAGACTTATCTAGATGAAGAAGATTTGCCATTTCCACCACAGGTTGGTACCCTTCCATCCAGCATCCATCTCTCAGAAATAGCTGGATGGAAGCTGCTTCTTAATAATTCCATCCACATGAGCTTCGACAGTCCTCACCATTTGAAAAGAAGCAAGGCTGCAGAATTTGAACCCCGAACATGGGAATGAGGAAAGCTTTTTTGGATTTGCTTTGTTGGCTGTGTCCACCAGGCACAAACAGAGCTTCTCCCAAATGTAAATCCAACCCAAAGCTTTTGTTAACACTTTGTCTCTTGTGATCATGAGAACGATAAATTATAAAGGCCACACACATGTAGTGTTCTTGAGAAAATCTTGCTCAAGAATTTCAGCAATTGCTTCCGTCACGTTTTCCACTTGGAAGAAAAATACCTTTCTAAGCCTTGCTTTCAAAATCTCCACTATAAATGCTATTTGCCTCATTGTTGCACCCAACACTAGCATCTCCATATTACTAGGTGGCTATGCAAATGCTATGTGCTGAGAGAATGATGAATAGTGGAAGAGAACTTGTGAATATATGCTACCTGGTGGAGTGTAATGAAATAATTGCAATAACCTTTTGTTGAAACCTTGTATCAGTTGATGCTAGCCTTACCCTCATTACTCCACAGACGATCTGAACCTTGCCACATTTCAATATGATTGCTGGTAATGATTGCCTTTTTTGATTCAATGCCCCACATTTAGATAGAAAGTCAGCCATCATGTTACCTTTGTATCAACAATGTGAAATGAAGGAATCCTCTAAAGAATCAAGGATTATAAAAATTTCCTTTAATATATTTTGTATTTTCCAATTTAACAAAAATAATTTCCTTTAACAGTGAAGTATGACCAATGAATCTCCGTCTATACTTGGATGGGGAACAATATAAGCCAAGAAGGAGGGCTTTTGTTTCAGCCTCATTGTTCGTTGTTCAAAGCCCCGTTGAAATTCATTTTCCAAGTTCCCAACAGGGGGTGGGGGGTGTGGAATCCATTTCACTCTTGATATGTTTGAGATTGCCACATGAGCAGGCTTGTTTTTTTAACTTTTAATAGATTTAAATAAAATAAAAATAAAAATCGCAGATTTATATTATTCAAATTTGATCACAGCTTTTTCCCCAAATTTTATCTGATGATGAACTTGTTTCAAATTTTTTCTTCGTTGAACTTGTTTCGAATTTTTCCTTCACTGAACTTGAACACGAACAGAAACCTTGTGACATAGCTGAAAATAAAGGAGGGGTGTAAGAGCAATGGACAGTTGGTGAGGTCTTATAAAGTATAGGAAGCTAAAGAATAAATAAAAATGAAATATCTACATGCTTGTTGAAGGATACAAAGGGGTGAGAACTGGGTTCCTGTGGGATAATTCCGTGTGCTGATTACTCCAGTAGTCTTCTTTTTATTTTCCTTTAGTATTGGTTATGATTCATGAAGTGAAATATTCACATTGAATTTTCTTTTTCTTTGTTGTCATTTGGCATTGGTGCATTTGTAGTATTTGTTTCGTCTATTGACTTATCCATACATGACAACTCTCTGCTCTACTTCCATGTTTGTGCAAGTATATTCACACGCTACATGTATGTCTTCAGAAATGATCAATTCTTTTATGTCTAAATACTTGTATCATTTAAGCTATTTTCACTCATCAAATACTTGGGTGACATCTGGCACTTGCCTTGCCCCTTGGCCTCTGTCCCAACATTTGGGAGGATAATGTTCCAGAGTTTCCATCACCTGGGGTCTGTGGAAGTAGTCTGCACAAGTATTTGGGACATATCCCAAGATAACTTGTTCCTATGAGGATGCAGTGGATGTTGGGATACTTCCTTGGGTAACTCTTCTGTTTGAAAATTGGCTTTCAAGATATTCTTTTAATATTTTATGCTATGTACATAGTTAGTTTCTAATTCCACAAGATACTGTCTTGTTCATATTGCTTTTTCTGATTGTAGCATTTTATTGTATTGCAAACTTTATATTATTGCCCATGGATGCCTTTTTTCAAAAACATCTCAAATTTCTGTTAGCGCAAGTTAATATGCCTTCTTACTTCATAGGTATGAAATGGGTTTAAGAGTACAAAATTCAATGCATATATAAGCTCAGCTAAAGAAGAGTGTGTGATAATATCAAATGTACTCTAAGAACAATTAGGCTTTGGAGGGCTGATACATAACAACGACAAAAGAAAAACAAACATGAAGCTACAACATGCAAATGCTCAAGAAGCAAAATACCATTAGGAAGGCAACAACAACATGAAGCTACAAGATGCAAAAGTGATGTAAAACAAGCTAGGAGAGTGAGTATATATGGACTAAGTGAGAGAGGGGAGGTGGCAAATAAATCAGTAAGGAGAGTTCACCAAAAGTATCCAAGAATGGTAAATGTAACTCCCATGGATCACGCCGACACTTCACACCTCTCACACTAATACTCACTCTACTAACCTAAGCAAAATAAATACCCACTAGAAAAATAAAAACATTCACTAACAAGGAGAATATGCTTGCAGGGGGGAACTGTTCCTAATAAAGTAAAAGGCAAAATTGATGAGTTTAGTTGTGGTCAAATGCATAACACTAGTTCAACAGTGGCTGAATATGTTGCATTAATTCAACGGTGGTTGAAGTTGTACCTGGGCGTGCAGAGCAGGTTTTGGTTGCAGTTGAACTTTGTTTAAAAAACAACAGTGGTAGGACCTGAAGGGTTTTAGAGCTCCAAAACATATCTAAAAGATTCCTTGTGGTTTCTACGATGGTTGAACTTTCTTCTTTGAACCATTTGTTACTCTTCTTATTATAAAAACACTTAGAGAGGTCATTGTATGGGGATTTTGCCATAGTGTTGTTAGGAAAGCTGGTAATAAAGGCTTGTTGCTGACAACTTACAAGTATTTGAGATTGTAGCAAAGATTTAGAGAGAGAGAGAGAGAGAGTCTTAGAGAGCTGGTGTGCTGTAGGACATTGCTAATGTAGGAAAGAAACTATGTTGCAGGGTTTGTCCCTGAAGGCCTCCATAGCTAGCCTAGGGTTTCGATTCCCCAAGGTCCACCTCAGGCACAACCCAGATGGTCCAGGGATGCCATACACATACCTGGGTTTCCCAGGCAGTGAATAGGGTGTGCCCAAGAGAGAGAGAGAGAGTCTTAGAGAGCTGGTGTGCTGTAGGACATTGCTAATGTAGGAAAGAAACTATGTTGCAGGGTTTGTCCCTGAAGGCCTCCATAGCTAGCCTAGGGTTTCGATTCACCAAGGTCCACCTCAGGCACAACCCAGATGGTCCAGGCATGCCATACACATACCTGGGTTTCCCAGGCAGTGAATAGGGTGTGCCCAAGTTGCTTGGGTAGTGCATAGGGTGAACCCCAGTTGAAAACAATTAAAGAGTTTGACTGTGATATTCCAATTCAAAATGCCCTCTCTTTACCAGGTTTCTAATATGTTATTACCTATTTGATTGAACCCATGAGCTGGCAACTCAAAAAACTGCTGCAGTCTCTCATAAAGATACCTCATTATTATCTTTTAGGTGGTATTAAGCTGGGGGCAAAGGGCAGGAATCTCCATATACAAGTATGTGGGGCCAGCATGTGAATTGTCTGGAGCTGCTTCCACTTAGTTTCACGTATATGAGGGGATACATGGTCAAAAGACTCAAAACAAATCACATCTACCATTTTTTAGTTGTATTATATGGTAACTAAAAAGCATAAATATATTATAATTTACAGTCTTGGAGATCTTCATCTAATCATACTTTTTATTTATAAATATATTATATTTATTATTTGATAATTAATATTAATTAATTTATTATATAATTATTATTTGTAAAATAGTAAATTCTTTCCTAATGTTAATATGGTCAAATCCAGCTGTACCAAACTGAACCCTGAACTACCTTGTATCTGAACTGAACCATTGTAACAGTTCATGTAGTGGTTTGAGGAGGAACAATACCTCACTCTTCTGAAAGTTTTCTTCGTATTCGGGTTTGTCTAGGTCACATTGCTGGTATTTTCTCATTCTTAGTGCTGCTTATGCTCTTTGCGTGAATTCACTTACTAAATGTACCTTGTTCTTTGCATTAAGATGCAAATGTGGGGACCATTTTACCGTTTTCCACATTAGGAACAAAAACTAATGCAACCAGGTTTTGATAGGGAAGAATAGGATCTATTATGAAGAGCTGCATAGTGGAATATTCACAGTAGTTTATATACAAAGCGTATCTTGTTCTATGCCTTAAAATGCAAGTGTGGGGACTGTTTTCCATATTCTGCATTAGGAATGACAAGTTGACAACTTATGCAACCAGGTTACATTAGGGAAGAATAGGGTCTATTGTGAGGAGCTGCATAGTGGAATATTCACACTAGTTTATGGTTGAAATGCAACAGCTTTTCTGATTTGGAAGAACATTGACATCAGGGAAGAACAGGATCTGTTGTGAGGAGCTACATGGTGGTATATTCACAGTAGTTTATGGTTCTGATGCAATAGTACTGATGATACCAACCTATAAGGATTGCTATGCGCCTAGGGATGCAGTAGATGCTAATACACTTGCCTGTGCAACACTGCTTTTAAGAATTGGTCATGAGGACAATCCTCGAATGTTTTATTCTATGTGCATGGTCAGTTCCTAATTCCAAACATGATCATAATTGGTCCCTGTTAATTTTGTAACGTCGGTCGTGCTATTTCATGCTTCCGATATATATATTAATTTGATTACATATACTAATATGTTAACTTCTTGTATATACGTTAACTAATGATAAATAAAACCAAAGTTAACTTATCATGTTTGACGAACGGTTACACCGTTCATGGTATCAGCTGGTAAAGCGATTCTCAAACAAGTCACACTCCTTCCGATCGGGTAAGTAAACGGTGATCAGTTTATGTACTGTGTTGAGAGGTACATAGGGAAGAGATGTGTCTTCCCACGTGGGAAGACATATCTCTTCACTACGTAACCCCTCATCCACTTATATAGCATGCTTACATTGAGGAGGTTGCATACACCGAAATTGATAAGTGTGGTGCATCTTTAAATCACGCTATAGCAGATAAAATACAATTTTCAGATCATATCTCCATCTCTTCTATTTTTGATCGCAGAATTTTGAAAGAACTTAACATGGTATCAGAGCGAAGTTAAGGAAGATCATAATAAAATTTTGTAACAATCTCATAGACTTTCACCAGGCTCTTACTAAAGATCACATTCCTATAATCCTAATGGCAACCGGAGTTAGGTTTGAAGATAGATTAGATGGAGCATCAAATTTTGCATCTTGGAAATTTGAAAGAAAATAAAATTGACTCCCATGTGAAAAGTGAAATTCCTGAACCCTCTGATGATACAGAGAAAATTTAGTGGAGCAAGGACAGTGAGAAGGCCCTTAAGATAATTGTGGATTCAGTAAGAGACCACATTGTACTAGTTATTTCTAAATATGAGACGGCCTTTTAGATGTTCAAAGCACTAGCTGACATTTATGAAATTAACAACACTAGTAGGGCTCTCACCCTAAAGAATCAACTACACCATATAAAGATGAATAAAGGAGAAACAGTTACATCCTATTTCTTGAGGATCACTGAGCCTAGGGATCAACTATCCACTATTGGACATCTAGTAGACAACAAAGAACGTGCTATGATGGCCCTAAATGGTCTTCCTACCTCATGGGAATTGTTCATTCAAGGAATCAGTGCTAGTTCTAAATTTCCTAAGTTTGATAGATTGAAAACCGATTGCATTCAAGAGGAATCTCGGCTTGTCACAAGAGGAATAAAACAAAACAATGGTAATGAAGACGTTCAAGTTCTAAACTCTAATTCCCACAAGAAAGGAAAGAAGAAGAACTTTAAGAGAAAAAGGGACAACAACTCAAATGGGAAGAGGTCTTCAAAGAAGAAGAGAGACATTTTTTGAAGTACAATGTTTCAGATGTGACCAATATGGGCACTATGCAATGAAGTGTCCAGACAGGATCAAACAACAAGCTTCAATGGCAGAAATTAAGAAAGGGAGTAATTCCGAGAGGCTAGTCTTCTACTTAGCCCTCTTTAGTCAAGTCACCTCCAGTTTCAACACATGGGTGATTGACAGCGGAGCATCTCGACACATCACTGGATTTCGTGAGCACCTAGATACACTTGTGGAAAGTTCAAATGAAGAAGTGACAATTGGTGATGACTCAAATTATCCAGTTACGGGAATAGGAACCTGCAATATCAACCTAAAGTCAGGCATATCCCTACAACTGACTGGAGTTCTATTTGTACTTGGTATAAAGAGAAACCTTGTCTCAGTTTCTGCACTTGAAGATAAGGGTTACAGATTAACCTTTATGGAAGGAAAGGTACTTGCTTGGCCAAAGAACTCCACCATCAAGAAAGCCCACACCATTGGAGTAAGACAAGGGAGCCTCTACAGACTTTGCACCACTCCACCTCTAGCCTTGATTCATGAGACTCCAGATTCGAATGAATGTTGGCACAAAAGATTAGGGCACATTCATTTCCATGCCCTACCTAAGATAGAGAAGATGGTGATGGGCTTACCCAAGCTAAGTCAAAAATCTGAAGGAGCCTGCAAAGGGTGTGCCTTGGGAAAGAATACTAAAGGGTCTTTTAATTCTAGCAACAGTAAATCCAAAAATGTATTAGAATTAGTTCATTCTGATTTATGTGGACCCATGTCTATACCCTCATTAGGGGGATTTTTATATTATGTAATATTTGTAGATGATTATTCATGGAAGACCTGGATATGTTTTCTGAGGTACAAAGAGTCTGAAGAAATCCTTTCTAAATTTAAGGAATTCAAAGCTCTTGCAGAAAATATGACAAGTAAGAAAATCATAACCTTAAGAATAGACAATGGGGGGGAAAACACTTCTGATACGTGTAAAGATTATTGTATAAATGCTCGGATTAAGAGGGAGTTAACTGTACCTTATAACCCACAACAAAATGGGGTAGGTGAAAGAAAGAATAGGACTATAGTAGAAGTTGCTAGGGCTATGTTGTTTGACCAAAATATAGAAACCTCATTTTGGGCTGAAGCATCTAGGACAGCTGTGTACATTCAAAATAGATGTCCTCATTCTCTTCTTGACAATAAAACCCCCGAAGAAGCCTTTACTGGCAACAAACCTGACATAAGTCATTTCCGGATCTTTGGGTGTCCAGTCTATATTCATGTCCCCAAAGAAAAGAGGTCAAAGTTAGAACCTTCTGGAAAGAAAGGAGTATTTGTTGGGTACAGTGAAACCTCTAAAGCCTACAAGATATACATACCTGGTCAAAGGCAAATTGAACTAAGCAGAGATGTCATCTTTGAGGAAGACATAGCATTCAGGAGGTCCAAAAGCTCTAATGAATTAGAACACCAAGATCCTCCTACAAGCTTGGATGAGGATTCCACCCCTGAGATTTAGAGGGAGACCCTTGAAGATGCTGAGCATGAAGTTCTAGGCTTACCTTTAGAAGAAAATTATCCCGAAACTAGGAAGAGACCACTTTGGGCTAAAAAGATGCCTCAAGAAGCTGAAAATTATGCTACTCCAAAGGGGACCTTCAGAGAAAGTAAGAGACCTAACCTATTTTCCAGTAATACTGCTTTGATGAGTGAGATCATTGATGCAGAACCTTCCTGTGTTGGAGATGCGCTCAAGCATCAAGTTTGGAAAGATGCTATGTCAGAAGAGTATCAGTCAATTCTGAAAAATGATGTCTGGGATATTGTGCCTAGGCCTAAAGGCAAATTTGTGGTATCTTCTAAATGGCTCTTCAAAATCAAACATGCAGTAGATGGCAGCATTGAGAAGCACAAAGCAAGGTTTGTTGCCAAAGGTTTCTCATAGAAAGAAGGTATTGACTATGAAGAGACATTTGCTCTTGTTGCCAGATACACTTCTGTCCGAGCAGTTTTGGCTATTGTAGCATCTAAAGGATGGAAAATCCATCAAATGGATGTCAAGACTGCTTTTTTGAATGGTAAGATTGAAGAAGAAGTTTATTTGGAGCAACCTGAAGGTTTTGTGATTCATAAGGCTGAATCACATGTCTGCAGATTAAAGAAAGCTCTTTATGGACTGAAATAGGCCCCTAGAGCATGGTATGAAAGAATTGATCACTATCTCTTGGAATTAGGGTTTTCCAAGAATGTAGCACATCCAAATCTCTACTACAAGGTAATCAATGGTGAATTATTAATTCTTATTCTTTATGTTGATGATCTACTAATCACAGGAGAGGATAATTGTATTTCTCGATGTAAGAAAGAATTAGCCTCTGAGTTTGATATGAAAGATTTGGGAATTCTTCAATACTTCCTTGGATTGGAAGTTTGGCAGCAGGCAGATGGTATAATCCTTAATCAAGGAAAATACACCATTGATATACTCAAGAGATTTAGAATGTTGGATTGTAGATCCATGACCACACCTATGGAGACAAATCTGCACAAGCTAAAGGAAACAGCTTAGAGACAAATTATTGGATTTCTGATGTATTTGGTAAACACAAGACTTGATATATGTTATGCTGTAAATGCACTAAGTCAGTTCATGTGTGAACCCAGGGAAATACATCTTGTTGCTGCAAAGCATATTCTGAGATATCTTCGAGGAACTATTTGTTTTGGTTTGAAATATAAACATGTAGAACTTGACCTACATGGATTCATTGATTCTGATTGGGTTGGAAGCATAGTTGACAGGAAAAGCACATCAGGATGTTGCTTCAGTTTAGGATCAGGAATGATCTCATGGATATGTAGAAAACAGTCTTCAGTTGCTCAGAGTTCTACAGAAGCTGAATACATTGCAGCCTCCATGGGAGCAAGAGAAGTTGTATGGCTTCGGAAATTGCTTGTAGGACTGTTTGGTTAGCCCTTAAATCCTACTGTCATCTACTGTGACAATCAGAGTTGCATCAAGCTTTCGATGAATCCAGTATTTCATGACAGGTCTAAACACATTGAGATTCCTTATCACTATGTTCGAGATATGGTGGAAAGGAATGTGATCTGACTGAATTATATTAGTACAGGTGATCAGATTGCAGACATTCTTACCAAGCCTCTCTCCAGGATCAAGATTGAACACTTTAGAGATAAACTTGGTATGGTTAAAAATGTTATTTAATTTTGAGATAGAGTCTCATTTATTCTAATATACTAATATATTTAAAGATGTTTAGTGTGTAAACTCTTTTATTTGTCATTTGTGTGACTCCATGACTGCATGGGCCTTTTGTGAACATTATTGAAGGGTGACGACTTTTTAATAATGAACACTTGTTTCAAATTGATATTGTAAGGTGACGATTTTACAATTATCAATTTAACTATCTTGATGGATATCATGCAACTTGATATCTGTGGACATGTCATGATAGTATATATATCTCTGAGACATTATGGTAGATATTTGTTGGTTGATATCATTAAATAAACCATAATTATGATAGAGATCTTCATGGTGAATATTATGGACATAATATTCGTGGACATGCCATGAAATTATTATCAGTATGGTAGGCATCATGTGACTTGATGCCAGTGCACATACCTTACTTGATAACTATGAGTTATGGTGAGTATCATGAGACTTGATATTCATTGTTGAACCATATCTCTGAATATCACTATGGTGTGATATCTCTTCTCTTCACAATCAATGGATGAATTGTGATGTTTTCTCTAACATGAAATGTGTCCTCCCCAAAGAAACGGGAATTGCCATGAATCGCCTAAACTCGGCGAGTCCGAGTCCGAGTCATGCTCGCCGAGTCTCTGGGACTCGGACTCGGACTCGTCTGAGTCTGGCGAGTTTGGCTCAAACTCGCCAAACTTGGTGAGTCCCAAGCCCCAAACTCGGTTACTGCCTGGGTTAAGTAAAATGACAAAAAAAAAATATTTTAAAAAGTTTTTTTAAAATGAATGGTCTCGTCTTTGTTCACTACAACCTCCGCCTTAGAATGAGAAAAATTAGGGTTACAACATGTTAGCCAATAGAAAAATAACACCCGACGCCTTTATTAAATAATAAGTTTTTTTGGAAGAATAGGATCTATTATGAAGAGCTGCATAGTGGAATATTCACAATAGTTTATATACAAAGCGTATCTTGTTCTATGCCTTCAGATGCAAGTGTGGGGACTGTTTTCCATATTCTGCACTAGGAATGACAAGTTGACAACGGTAACACCGTTCATGGTATTGGGTGGTAAAGCGATTCTCAAACAAGTCGCACTCCTTCCGATCGGGTAAGTAAACGGTGATCAGTTTATGTACTGTGGTGAGAGGTACATAGGGAAGAGATGTGTCTTCCCACATGGGAAGACATATCTCTTCACTACGTAACCCCTCATCCACTTAAATAGCATGCTTACATTGAGGAGGATGCATACACGAAATTGATAAGTGTGGTGCATCTTTAAATCACGCTATAGCAGATAAAATACAATTTTCAGATCATATCTCCATCTCTTCTATTTTTGATCACAGAATTTTGAAAGAACTTAACAGTCCCTTCTTTGTTTTATTTGTAGCATTTTATTTTTTGAAAACATTATATTATTGTGTCAACTTAACTTTTATAAGTCTTAACTCTTATTAGTCCCTTCAATAAGCTGTGTGTTGAGTTTAAGTGTAAAATATTGAACAAAGTACATATAGATGCTGCAAAAGATCGTACAATATTTTAAGGTGTTTGATAATAATTTCAAAGCAATTTAAGAACAATTTAGCTTTTAGAGAGCTGATAGATAACAACAAAGAAGGAAAAACAAACAAATTGTAAGGACAGTCATAAGGCTTTGCATCAAGTGTAGGGATCAGTGAGCAAGTCCCAAAAGAGGTTCTGGATGGATTCAGTAGTTTTCTGATTTAGAATGGCATGCTATCAAAGTTACCTTCAACATGGATTGATTCGTGCTGGGAGATCTGCTGAATGCTGAGACACTTCTCTGGGTAACACTGCTTTTTGAGAGCCGGGTATTGGGATAATCCTCTTATGTTGTATTTTTTACAGAGTCAGTTTCTAATTTCAAAAGATAATTATTGTTGGTCACTTCGTTGTTTTAGTTGCAATATTTTATTTTAATCTTAAAAGTTAAATCCTATTAGCACAAGTTAAGAAAGATGCATTCATTAAGCTGCGAGATGAATTTAAGAATACAAATTTAATGAAGTATTATAAACTCAGCAAAAGATCATGCAGTATTTTAAAGATTATAGGAATATGTTTGTATATTTTGCATGTTTCTCCTTGCTGATTATACACTTGTCCACAATGTTTCCCATTTTTTAGGCAGTTAGTCCATCCATGGTTTTATGCTGATTGTTTTTTAACACCACTTGGTGGTTTCCTATTGTGATGTGCCTATAAATAAATGCATATGGATTAGGGTTATTATGGGTAAAGAGCATCTTATAAAGCATATTAAACTGCTGTATTTGGAGAGTTGAGGATCTATTTTATCTCCTGTTGACAGTGCTGAAACTCTGCATTGTGTTGCAATCCTATCATTGAGATTATACTATGTTACTGGTTTTCTGGCCTCATTCTCTGGATCCTCGTCTGATTTGAGCCGAATACAAGTACGTGGTTTGGCTCCTTCTTGGTGCAGGCAGGGAATGTGTTTTGCAGCCTAGATTTGTTTGAGTGTGTCCATGGCTGTACCTTGGGCAAATCTGGGCTGCAAAACACAAAATCAGAATGGACCTGCAGTGAATTGGATGTGAGAGTTTTATTTTTTTAATGGTTGTTTACAATGTGATGGTCTTGCTGCAAATTCAGGCAAAAACCAGACATCCTTGTCATTCTGTCCTGCGTACAAGCTTGTGCTTCTTTTGCTTGGTTTCCCTTTCAAAATTGTGAAGGGTCGCATTGAACCATCTGAACAGCATTGGATCATGTAATCTTCAAAAATTATTTATCCTGCAAGGGTTTAAAGTCTCCTGTTAACCTGCTGGTAAGACATCCTTCACCGGATGATAGATGCCCAGAAGTATTTCTGTAAAATGGTCTTTTCATTATTTGTTGTTTATTTGTTTTATCTTTTGCAGAATAATTTTTTAGTTTCAATGCTTTATTTGATAGTTTTTTCAATTACTAAAAGATTCATCTATTTTAAGTAAGTAAAGGCCTTTTATGGTTTAAAATTTTAAATAATTAAATATGGACAATTGGAACCTGATTTTTGTCTGTGTTGTATATGTGAACTGAATTCCTGTACCTGAATCCAAACCTGAACCAGTAACTCAGGTATCTTAGGATATGTTGAGTGTGCTTTGGAGGATGGATTTTTCCTCAAGGGTTTTCCCAGTGTATATCTTGTCACTGTTACTCTGCTGAAATGTGTATAGATCTGTTCTTATTTGCATCATCTCTCTCATGGTATTAGTGTTGATCTAGTTGACTTTCCTTTCAAAAGAGAGTAGGATGATAAATTTAACAGTATTTCAAGAACAATTTGACTTTAAAAGAACCATCAATGAAGGAAATACAAGCAAATTGAAAGGTGCCTGGCATGTGCTTGGGATACAGCAGATACTGGTATATATACCCAGGTACAATGCTTCTTGAGAACTGGGCATCAAGATAGCCCTCTAATGCTGTATTCTACGTAAAGGATCTGATTCCAAACGATAATTATTTTTTGTAGCATTTTTTTTCAATGTTTTAGTAGTAGCATTTTATTTCTTGGAAACATTATGTTATTTGGTTACCCTTTTTAATCTAATATCCTATGAGCTCAAGTTAAGACTCCATCAACAAGCTGTGAGAGGAGTTTAAGAGTACAAAATTCAATGAAATATGTAAATACTCAAAAAAAATCACATAGTATTTAAAAAATTAAAGAGTAATGATAATTTTAACAGTTCTTTAAGAACTATTTGACTTTAGAGGTTTGATAGATAACAACAATGAAGTAGAATCAAGCAAAATTGGAAGGAGGGCAGAAGGCTATGCATTTAGTGTAGGGACTAGTGGGCAGGTCCCAAGAGTGGTCCTGAAAAAATGCAATAGTTTTTCTAATTTTGAAGAATAGTCTACAAAAGATACTAACCAATAAGGATTTGTGTGTGCTTGTGAGAAATTAGGGAGCAGCAGGAAATTTTTGAAACAGGGTGGAAGGAGTAAGCAGTAGTTTTCTTTCATAAGAATATTCTATAAAAGAACTAGAGGGTTGTACTGTCTTTTTTATTGTATTGGGTTTTCTTGAATTGTGAAATTTCATCTCTTTTTCATAAGTAATTCTTATCAGTTAAACTTGTTGCACTAGTTTAACCATATTATGATTCAGTTACTATGGTGGCTTCCTGGTTTTTTGTTAAATAATTGCTGGAAATGTTTTCCATTTTACCAGAAAGAGACATTTTTATCAATATGCCAAGACATTCCTTTGTTTACCCATTTTTTTGTGTTACTGTTTGAATTCAAAAGTATAAGCATATTATTGTTTTGTCAGCTTCTTTTGTCTTTGTATTTTTCGTCAATTGAAAGTGACAGCTTCTTGAGTTCACTTAATATAATGTGTATTTTTCTGGAAAAAAAAACCATTGGAGCTGATCTCTCTTTTTTCCAAACTTTTACAGGGTCATTTACTCGAGGCAGAATGCAGAAGCCTTTTGAAGATGCCACATTTGCCTTGAAAGTTGGTGAGATTAGTGGTATTGTGGAAACAGACAGTGGGGTGCACATTATCCTAAGAACAGGATAATGATTGGAACAATCTTATTATTGCATTACATACATAGGATACTGTATTGTTTATGCCTTATGGTAATACAATTTTATGTGAACTAGCAAAATGGCGTGAAAGGATTGGCATTATCTGCGAGTGAACCTTTAACAGGCATTTAGCCTACAGATGGATCATTCTTCTTGTGAGGAGAGTTTATGAGGGTTCTGTGGTTTCTATGTTCATGACATGAATTCACAACAGTGCTGATAGATATATACAAGAGATGATTGAATAAATGATTATCATAGGAAATTCAGTCTATGACCATTCTAAATGGCAGATGTATCCTATTTATATTTCATATATATATACGTTGAAAACATTGAAATTATTTTCAACTATTACAGCTGTGTGATCTCTTGTTTTTTGAGTGGTAACGATGTACTTATGGGATATTTGCTTATATTGATGGCTTTAGATGAACTGCATATGACATTCTGGGATATGTTTAGACTGATGAAATTGTTTAACATTGAAATACCTTCCTTCGACACTTTTCCGTTTAAGGTGCAATTTAAAATGAGTTTTGCAAAGAATTAAATGAGGACACACTGGTCAGACTTCTGTGTGTTAAAATTTAGTTACTAGAATCTTTTAATCTTTATCAGTTATATTCTTTTTCAAGTTTGAAATTGACTAGTGGATCGAACTTAGATTGGAAGGGATTTATGGCAACACACTATTATGGCTGCACTGCTCTCAAGGGGTTATATCAAGCTGCATTTGCGTGGCATTTATCATTAATGCTTGATTTTAGATGTTAAAGGTGGAAAAAGTTGTCATTTCTAAGTGCATTGTATGGGATTTAAATGCTAATAGTCAACTGGCAGCAAATGACATGTTATTCTTTTTTCCTTAACAAAACATTAGATACATTAAAGCAGAGATTTATAGAAATTACACAGCAAAAGATACATTTGAAATTGTTTCTTCATTAGTTCACTTACAGTTTGTTGAGCGGTCAGTCTTTCAACACTTTGGCTGTCAAATGAACAGGCTCCCCAAGAGGGAGAGATTAATCCATATTATTCTGATTCCTAGGCTATCAAGAGAAGGGAATTAGTTTTTATATTTTCTCATTCACCATCAAACCTCTTTATGGGTTGCTTAAATCTCAATGAATATTGAACTTGAGGTTTACATCAGGAATTTCTTTAAAAAGAAATACTTTATTACCAAAGATTTCTTCGTTTTAACTCCCCAGCATTGTCTTGTTAAAGTCATCTTCAGAGGCTGGTATGTGACTAATGCTAGCCTTCAATACATAATTGATCGATAGAAAAAAGTACATGCATTTGTTGCTTTTTTTTCTTATTCTTATCGTCTGAAAAAAGCCCTTGAAACATCCTCTCTATGCTTTGAGATTTTTGACTAGAGGTACTTAAGAAAGGAGCATCACAAGTAATTCGCTATCGTTTCCAATTTGTAATTTAACATAGGAAGATTAGATTTTCATGTGGAGTTATGGAATGGTTTTTTTTTTTTTTGGCATTGAGAGGTGGTTGTATTTGGATCAAAATCATTAGCAAAGAATTTTGGTAGGAAATTATTTAAAAAAAAATTGATTGCTGTAAACAAAATGTCAAGTTCAATGAACCCTACAGCAGGTATGTGGATTACAAATTTTCATTGAGGTAGTTGTATTTTGATCATAAACCAAACTGGAAGGCTCATTGAATATCCATTACTTTAGCTAAACTAGAGTCAATCCTAGTTTTACTTCCTATGAAACCTCTCATTTTAATATGTCCATTTTAGACGATTAAGCTAATTAAGCTCGTCTCCTCTCATTGGCCTTTAGTCAATCACCTTTAGTTAGGATTTCATCCATTGTTGCCCTGTGAAAGTTTTCATATAATTCATTTAAGCCCTTTCAGTTTCTTTCTATTATTTTAGTTATCTACTTGCTAAATTGTAATGTTTTTTTGGCTAGTTTTTTTGTGTCTATGCTGTTCTTGGTTGAATTCTGTTTACTACTCTATTTTGTCTGATTAGTGACAGGAATTGTGTCTTTCCAAGTTTTATACATGTAGATTGTGTTATAATTTATATCAAAAAAATTGGTTGAAAGATGTGGAAACTGAGAAATTCAATGTTATCAAATTTGAGATGCGGAAGTTGAAGATGGAAGATCTTTTTAAAGAAAAATATCGAAGGTTGTCTATTTCAGAAGAAAAGAAGTCATTGAATCTATCTAATGATTATTGGTTAAAAATAAATAAGTAGGCATGACGACAGGGGATATATATCAAACAAAAAAGTCTTATTAACAAATATCAACCATATAGGAGAACCACATACAAGTTGTGGAAGAGGATGGTTGATATATATTTTTTAATAGGAAACAATCACATTCAAGCTGTGGAAGAGGATAGGTGATATATATCAAACCAAAAGTCTTACTAACAAATATCTAGAAGATGACATGGTTGATTGGTGACAATTGAAATCAATCTTACAAGACACAAGATCTATTTGTACTAGTTTTTAAGATATTACAAATTTCAACATAATAGACAAAAACAATATATTTATTAATGATGTCAAAATAAATTCTATATAATATTAATAATATATTTTCTTATCTATCTTACATCTATCTATCCATTAAATTTTGTACTTTTATTTCAATTATTTATTTCATATTTTTATCTAAATTAATTAATTATTTGTTGATTTATATACAATTATTTAAAGAATGATTGAATCCTTTAACCTATATAAAATCCACAAATAAAATTATTGATAAAACATGGTATATCTTTCTTGGCAATTGTTGTCTCATAGCTTTACTTATCCTAAACAAATGAAAAAAAAAGAATGTTTGTACTATAGGGATTACAAAATATCCCCTAATAATACAAGTATGATAACTACTATATAAATAAAAATTTGATAATCCCATGCTCAGTGTTTTTCCATACCATTTCCACTATATCATGTGATTATGTATTGATATTATTTAAGGAATAAAACGTATATTATAAACGTATTTAAAATATATAAATTGAAAAGTCAGTATAATTAATTATTTGAAGTTAATGATTAATTATTTGAAGTTAATGAGTACAAACTAGAAATACATGTGTTAACTGATTGAAGTAAATGAATAGATATTATAAATGAATGTGTTCAAATATAAGTGAAGTAGATTAGGTTTTGATATCTTAATATTGGATTATTATTAATTTTGAGTGATGTTATATTCTCATAAAAATAATAATAATGTTTATCAAAATTGATTGATTAAAAGCCTTGTGTATTATTATTTTATTTTTTATAGAAAAATGTTTGTAATAAAAATAATATTTTTGAGTTGGTCTTAATTTAAACATTGTAAAGAACAATTTAATTATTGTTTCAAGCAAATAAATGGGACCACTTAAATGAAACAAATAAGGTCATATGGAACTCTTAGGAACATTTCTCTATCTTTAAGGGCAAGATATAAACTAAAACTAAGAGGGAATCCCAAATTTAGATTAGCTTAGAACCTCTAAAGAAAAGGGAATATATTGAATTATTTTAGAGGAAAAGGGGGAAAAGAAAATTAATATTCAATTATTTCCTCAAGATAAAGATGTCTTAAACAAAGTCAATTTGATTTTCCCATTAGTTTGGACCTTATGTTTATCTATTTTATCTCAGCAATTTTAACAGATTTCTGCTCGCAAGTTCCGATAAGATGGCAAAAGCATCATGCCTTTGTAGCTTTCGAACATAAACCCAAATGTCCAAAAGTGCATCAGCACATATTTTCCTGTCTTCGGGAAATAATCCCAAGTCCAAGAAACATTCCTTGAGCACACCATCTGAGGAGTCAATATTGATATGAGGAAATCGAAATAGCCCTTTCAAAGCCTTGTGCGATTCCCCATTCATAGAGTTTGAAATCATCGAAACCATTGTTGAAGTATACACAAACAGTCAATTTCTTTCTGAAGGATCAAAACCCTTGGTGTGTAGGTGATTGGTGGATGAAAACCCTTTAGTCTCTAATCAACTAGAGGATGAAAACCTTCTTGTCTATGGGGGTGGTTCCACTAAAGGATTGCAATTGTGTAACATAGACTTTTAGTTTTCCAAAATGGTTTAATGTTTAAGTTTTCCAGTGTGTTTACAATTGATGATTCAATGAGTGTTTTCAGTGATTCAGCATTTCAATTAAATTTGGAAGATTGAAGTTTGAGTTTTCAAATTGTAATCTCAGGTCATATATAAATATGTGTATGTATGTATGTACATATACATGTACATGTACGTGTACGTATACATATACATATACATATACATATACATATACATATACATATACATATACATATACATATACATGTACATGTAAGTATGTTTAGATATGTGTGTCTATACACACACACATATATACATCTATGTTTATATATGTACATATGCACATATATGTATATATACATACATATGTACCCACACATATACATACATACATACATAATGGTGTTGTTGATATTCTAATAATTTTCTTGATGAGTAAGCTACAGTCTCAGGGATTGCTCCCTTTGTATTTATAGTATAATAAGGAAATTTACATTTTTTCTCATTTGGATTTTAGTCCATATTCTAAACCAAGGACATACAAAATCTCAGTTGACTCACCCTAGTATTCTAAACCTATACATATATTGTCTGAGCCAATCTTGTAGGTTATGAATAACAAAATTTGGCTAAAACATACAATATAAACTTTACCTATCTTAATACCACATACCCATAGATATATTTAGATCCTATAAGTCTTTGATTTGTTTATTGATAAATTGGTACAACCATCCAATCCCTTGAGTGGGCTCCAAGTTCATTATCTTCTTGTAGAGTAGGAAAAGTGAACTGTCGCGAAAGGTGGTCAAGCCTCTCGAGGAATAACTAACCTCCTCTCCACTTGAAGCAACCTTCAAAGTCCTTTGACCTCTAAGTTTACTCACCAAAATTAAATGAAACCATGAAACTAACTAATGTTGACGGATAAAAAAATAAACCATAGAACCTAAAAGCACTAGTCACAAAGACCGTTTGGTAAACTCCATGAGCTCTTTGTCCAAGATGCATCAGTAGGTTGAAGACGACACCACAATGCGCTAGCGTCCTATACGGATGAGGCACAAATGCCATACAAGAAAGTACAAAAGAAGTCAAATGCTAGTTTTATATTTTGGATACTACGAAAAGTAAAAAATAAACACAAAATAGAATAGAAAATACTAACAAGAAGAAAAAGGATAAAAGAGAAGCCCACATAAATCCAAAGAATGAAGCTTCTAGTTAATGCAACACCTTTCTTCACCAAATCTGCACACAAAAGAATGAAGACAAAATGTTGGGATTATGATTTAGAGGCATGTACAAGTCAGACCCCTATTTCGGTGTTTCGACCTCCATGGACAACCAATATTGATAGATAGATAAAATGATAATGGTAGAAATTATAAAAGAAAGAACACAAAATGATATGCTAATATAGATAATCAAATGTAAAATTCAATAAAGGAGGAAGAAGAAACTCCCCTTCAACACCAAGATGTTGCAAGTTGTGCGCCCTTGGTCTCCTTGTGTTGTGCAACACAGTGCTCGGGTTTGTGACATGGCTTAACTGCTTCCCATGGATTCATTAAATCTCACGTTTGTATTAGGAATTAATAGGTCAATCTTTTGGTGCAACGACAATTAAGTTTCTAACAAGTGGTCACAGGTTCAAACCCCTTGCTTGTGCTGGGGGAGATTGTTGCAAGGTGTGCACCCTTGGTCTCCTTGTGTTGTGCAACACAGTGCTCACATTTGTGACATGTCTTAACCACCTCCCATGAATTTATTGAATCTTGTGGTTGTATTGGGCATTAACAAGTCGATCTTTTGGTGCAATGACAAGCGTGTTTCTAACATAAGAAGTGGGAAGCTTGCTGGAGCGAAGATGAGAACAAAACCCTTGAAGATGTGAAGCTACAACAATGACAACAATGCAATGAACATATGTGATAATGATGGACAAGATGAAGGAAACCAGTCACAAAACACAAAAGTAGAATCATCAAGATCAACACAGCTGAAAGAAGGATCAAATTAAGTAAAAAGGAAATTTATAGAGGCTAGAAAGGAATCCCAATGTCGGTGTGCGTAGAAGGAGGTGTTACACTACAAGAATTAGTAGGTGTAACATCTCAACAACCACCTTCGAACTGAATATTTTTAGGATGAACATGCAACGTGCGGATGTCTCTTAGTGTGTAGGTGCCCTTGAATAAAATAGTCAGCATGGTTAAGAAAGCAGACAAAAGGTGACTAAGCAAGCCAAGTGGGCAGACGAGGTGGAAGACAAGGGGTTATCTCTGATTCGACTTAAAGTGGAGGCGCCATGTGATGTGGAATTGCACAGGGTGCAATTTATGACGTTACATTTTGTCCCCACTTTAGCGAGCATCTTATAAAGAAATGTGAGCTAAAGTTAAGAAAGTTATATCGAGATACGAAAGGGAAGTAAAATCCTCTATTCGTACAGAGTTGTCCCTAGGGAAGAGACTTGAACTTTCATGAGATATTGTTGAGTTGTATCATCGCAAACATGTTAGATGAAAAAGGAAAAATTTAGATGCAAAAACAATTATCGATTAGACATAGATTGCAAGATAGTGATCATTGAACTTATGCAAATATTGATAGATGGTGTTGTAGACACCTATTTCTATCCACTTGATTAAATGAATTTTATATTTGTTTAATTATCATTTATCCAACTATTAATTAAATTCATATTTTATTAATCCTTTCCCTTTTTCCAACTATTAATTAAATTAATATTTAATTAATTCATCCCAACCCTCTTCTCCTATTAATTAAATAAATTATTCAATTTATCCGATTTAATTCACTTAACCAAATTCAGACCATTAATTAAATAAATAAATCATATTTATTTAATTAAATCCTCCTTCACATTTAAATAAATTAATATTTATTTAAATCCCCAAAATCCCATCTCTCACATTTAAATAAATTTATTTAAATCTCTCTCCTAATCATGTCTAAACCCCTATTATTAGCCTAATCACCCTTTAATGATTTGCACATTCCTAAACCAAAGGTTAACCCAAAACCCATCAACTCAAACCTTTAATGGCTTCCTTTAAAGTCTTCAAGCCTTTAATGATTTCCTTCTAGAGTCTTCTTAAGCCTTTAATGATTTCCTTCAAAGCCTTCAAACCTTTAATGGTTTCCCTCAAAGTCTTCAAGTCTTTATTGGTTTCCTTCTAGAGTCTTCTTAAGCCTTTATCGACCTCCTTCAAGTCTTAAAGCATTTAATGCTTTATCCCCTTTTTTCTCATTTAAACAAATTAAGATTTATTTAAATAAAATCCAAAATTCACGTTCACATTTAAATAAATTAATATTTATTTAAATATCTATCTCATGCAAGTTGTAACCCACTTTTTGAAATAAATAAATTTTATTTCAATTAAATCCTAAAAATCCCCCCACTTGCATTCTCCTACAAAATCCACTTGCATGCCTAAACCCCCTTCTAGATTCTTCTAATCAATTCCAATTTAGCCTAATCCCCATCATAATCATTTGCACATTCCTTAAGAAAAAGGGTCACTTCTCAAAAGCCTCCAAAGTCTTCAAAAACCATTAAAGGCTTTATGTTTTCAAATGGTTAACCTCTAAAGTCTTCAATAACCATTAATGATTAATTCACCTTCTACCTTTGGTTAGAGACTTTCCTCTAACTTAACCATCCTTTTTAACTCATGGGTCTCTTCAAGCATTCATTGCTTTGACCATGGTTATCCCTTTAACTCTTGCACAAGAGTTTATCCTTTGGATAAAAGCTTTATCCACTAACTCAACCTTAACCAAACCGTCCTAGGGTAACCCTCATGTCTCTTCTGGCATTCAATGCCTCTTCTCTCTCCTCTCAAGCCTCCTCATATTGACACTTGTCAACATGGGATTGGTTTGAAAATGGCACATGGATTGGAAATCATTCAATCCTAGCCCTTGTTAAGATAATTCAATCTTAACCATCCAATTGCCCATTTCTTCTATAAATAGGCCTCATTCCCTCATTATCAAGGATCCAAGTTTTATGCATCCAGGTTATTGTCTATCAAGAATCCACATTTGCCTCTCTTTGCAAGCTTAAGAATTTAGGAGCATTTTAACATTAGCATATATTTTATTAGCATGATATCCATATCATAGCATGTTTAGTTTCATTATCATAGCATAGTCTTTACCATAACTAAGCTTTCATTATCATATCATAGATCTAAGTTGCATTTGCATATAGATCTTTTATCAATTCATCCCTCATTATTTAGGTTGTCATTTTAAAGGATTAAGTGCTCAATGATCTTAGAGCAACCTTGATTTAAAAAATCCTTGGAGATAGAGAACAATGGAACGGTTTGAGGAGATGGCTTAGTTAACTTGTTTTCTTTGATAGATCTTTTTATATAATGTTTCATTGGTATGCTTGTTATGTTTTCTCTTAATTGACATCTAACCATCTTTCAGGTATACAGGTGCTGGTATGGGTAGCAAGTTTTGTTATGCTAGATAGACATATGATAGAGCGACATTTTATTACTACAAATAACATTGTAGGACAACCATATAAGAGATTAATGATTAACTTAGATAGTGGTTTGGCCCCCACAAAAGCAATTGAAAAATAAAAGATCTGAGATAAATATAATATGAATGCAGACATGATAACATACACATAGAATGATATGCATTATATGTAGGGAATGCAAGTCATTCTAAGGAGAAGAGATGTTGTGTCATGTCAACGTAACAAGATGTTTCCATGCAATGTTGCCACACAATAGATGCCACATGATACCCACAACATAAAAAAAAAAGCAAAGAGACAAGGGATCCTATTATTCGACGTCAAAAGAACTCACAATAGTAAAATTAGAATATGTATATTTATGTGTATGAGTTACTCATCACGAATCTGAAGTTTTCAGATCTGAAGAAAAAGATACAATATAAATTTGGGTCAACATGGAAAAAGGCATAAATGCCTCCAACATTTTGCATTGTCCCTAAATGTTGAAAGTCAAGATATGACATATAGAAGAAAACGATGATACAAATAGAGGAAGGGCACGACATATAATCCCCTATTTCCAAGAACCTACAGAGTAACTTGGGTCCTCTAAGAAAGCAAAAACATATAAAAACAAACATCGCCCCTTGTGTCCAAGTACCTACGAAGTAAATTGGGTCCTTCAGGAGGGCAAAAACATGTAAAGACAAGAATGTGGGAACATAGACAAACACATGATAATCTAAAAGATAAGGAGAGTATTGTCCTAGAAATCCCCCCATTAGATCATCATCCTCCTAATATTGATCATACAGGGAGGGAGGACGATCTTGAAGAGGGAAAATTGCAAGGGTTCTACTAGGTGCCTCACCAATAGAAAGAGCCAAGGATGATGCAACCTCAACATTCTAATCCAAGAGCTCTTGAGAGGCAAGAGCTAGTTATTGTGTAAAGATAATAGACAACATCAAAATATCCTCTAAAGAGTCAAAAAATGCCCCTCCACAAAATAGATAGGTGACCTGGCCTCAGGCAGGGAAACATGAGCTACATTGTCAAACTCTGATAGAGGGGCAGTGACAAACTCAAGAGAAGGTAGAGCCTACTCCACTACAAGCATTGAAGCAGGCAAAGAGATTGTTGGAACTGATTTAAAATGATGAAACTCTGGAATGGGGTTCTGCTCAAACTTACTCTTAGGTTTCTATTGAGACAAATACCTTACATGAACCGTAGTAGGTTTGTGGACCTCGAGAAAGTTGCGATGAATATGTAGAGGCAAATTAAGATGACCAAATAATGCTGCATTGGATACAACCTATGTATGCAACACATTAATCGACTGGGAAAGTAGAGGGATATCTGGAAGTGAGGTGATAAGTGATGACTCCAAGAGTGGAGCAATGAAGACCTCTACTTGTTTAGGGAAAGGTTCATCTACAATCCTTGGGGCAAAAAAAGCAACACAGAGGATGGAATAAAAATGTATGCAAATGCAGAGCTAGCAATAGGAGACACAAGAGCAGAAGCATGCATAAATACAATATTAGTAGGAGCAAACACCAATGACTCACCCTCAACCCTCAAAGTAGCCCCACGTTCCTAATCCATCGCCCATTGATGACTGTTACGCTCATACACAAATTGGTTTTCACGTAGATGGGGAGTAGGAAGAGAAGCCTCAGAAGGCACAATGTCATCTTGATCCATAGGAGAAGCCATTGGTGTTGTTGCTGGCACAAAAGAAGGCCCAATTGATGAGGCAAGAGGTGCCACTATAGCAAGCTATAGGCTCAGCCATAGACACCCTTCCCTATTTCTCTTTAGGAGAAATTAGAGGAATAGGGGGAACCCTCAAAGGTTGAGATATAGGAGCCAGAGGTGAAGGATGAGCATGAAGCAAACACCTACCTTTACCATATCGAGAAGGATGAGGGATATCAACTAAGACCAACAACTTGAACAAAGGGCAAGCCTTAGATTTCGACAACGTCCTTATCTATGTTGGGCACAACTACAAGAATGGAAGACACCACCAAAGACTACACAGTCTTTGGTGGACAGGGAGGTCTACCTAGAGGAATGGGTTTGTCCTTAACCCCTAATGAAGAGGGAGTAGAGAACACGACATGTTGCAGTATAGGAGCAGACAATGATGAAGGAGCTAAAACAAATGTAGGAGGAGCTAAAGATACATCATACTGGATTGATTTAGGCGCTAACTCGCCCATTTTATACTTATAATATGCCTTGTATAATAGATCACCATGAGGAAACATAGGCCCATTGGAGCAAGCCAAAAATGATCAAGTGAAAAACCCCAATGGGTCACCGGTGGCTGGTATCTAGTATCCTAGATAATGTGCACTGCACCTATAGTGTCGTAAATTGTATCAACATATAATATCTTCCATGCTCAGAACTCACCTTAGTGCTTCAACTTCCAATGACCTATGTTTGTTCTGATAGGACTAGGGCATTGGGCACCTTGGTCCTAGTTCAGGACCAGGTTGCCTAATGCCTAGTCCTCTTAATTAGTATCCATTTTGGGTCCTCACAATGGTCATGTGAGCAGGAAATTTGATACAGTGTAGACTTACTCTAGAAATTTATTTTATTTTTTGGGTAGTCAAGTATAAAAGGAGGTCTACCCCTCTCGTTTGAAAACCTAATCTTCTAAGTCATCTGAATTACACTCTAGCAAATTCAAGTGAGCAAGCAATCAATCATTCATCAAGCATTGGACCAGAAGTGAAGTAAATTTTATGCATTCAAGATGGCATCCATGATCAACCTTCTTTGAAGACATTCTTCATGAAACCCTAAAAAACTTGCACAAGGATCAAACAAAACTTCATCAAATTATATTTCAATTATCAGCATTTTTACTGCAGATTTGGCCTTTCCCTCAAAAGGAAAGCATTTTACAACAATTTCCATTTTAATTTTAAGATTAATTCTTAAACTAGGGTTTGATCTAAGGCAAACTTTGGTCCCCAACATCTTTCCCTCTCTTTCTATGTGTAGGAAATAGGTTCAAGAGTTGTACTTGGGAATTTTGACAATGTCAACAGTGACAAACAAGTTAAGCTTTTGACAGAGCAAAATTCAAAGGACCAGGGCGAATTTGTACTAGAAAAATCAGGTCAAACTTTTGGGAATAGGTTTTAAACATCTTCATTTGCTTAGATCTCAATTTGTGGCTTTGTGGGTCATCTGTAGCAGCCTATTTTTGACAATTTATTTTATTAATCTTTTTGAGTGGGAGTTAGTTAATTATTTATTATTTATTCTTTTTGAGTGATTTATTATTTTTGAATGATTTATCATTCATTATTTTATTATTTTATGAATTATTATTTTATTATTTATTTGGAATTAGTTATTTATTGTGAGAATTATTTATTAATTGTGAAAATTAATTATTATTATTATTATTTATTGTTTAATTATTTTAAAATGATTTACTATTTGTGGCTATTATTCTTGAATGAATTATTGATTATTTATTTCTTATTATTTTATTAGATTATTAACTATTTAAGTGGGTGTAACCATTAGTTCTATTTTAATGGATTATTATATTTTAATTGGAATTAATTATTTATTATTTCTTGGTTGTCAAGAAAGAGTTATTTATTTTTAAAGGATTTCTAATTGGTGATTTGATATATTTTTTGGATTAGATATCAATAAAGCATTACATAGCATCAACAAAAAGACCGAGTTCAGCAGTAGCCGGGGCACCAATTGAAGGTGCATATACAAAATACACAGTTAACAAGCACCTCCAATATCAGGGATTACAATTGATATACATACTTAGAGACAAAATTGACATTATAGCATATTAAGCAACAACTAAGGAATTAAAGTTTCAACATCTGGTGAGTTGTTGTTTCCCAGTGGTGGGAGCCATGCCACCTAGCCCATAGTTCCTTCCTGTCATACTTCCACCCGACCATCAAGTATCTCTTTCTTATGAGGATGGGAAGTGCGTTCATTGATCAGGTCTGCCTCCTCCTGAATGATTTTCATATGCATTTGTCTACGATCCATTTGCCTCATGAAGGCCATCAAGGCTTGTTCAAAAGTTGCTTTGCCTGGTTCATCCCTCTCCCAGGTGAATCCGTGTGATAATTCATGAATGTACACCGTAGTGGCCCCCTCCTTGATCCACCTGTCAAACTTGTCCGAGTCAAGTAAAAGCACAACAATGACCTGCACAGAAATAGAATGAGAAATGAGTCTCCTAAGAGACTCAATGAGGTGCCTGGTATTTCCATTAAAGATGTCATCATTGCGATACTTCCATATGAGCCACAAAACTTCCAAAGAAAAACAAGATCAAAAGACATTTGCAATCCTCTTACAACCCTTGACATAGCCTAGAACAAAACCTATGTACTCAAGAGAAACAGATTCTAAGTTAAAACCAAATAGTCTCCATATTTCTTTAGCAACATGACATTCAAAGAAGATGTGTTTCACAGATTCAAGCACTCTGCAAATGCTACAATTTATTAAAGCACCTTCCTTATTTTTAGTGGGGAGTTTATTTAGTAGTAGGCGCTAGCCAAAGAATAGTTTTTTAGGTTCATTATGGGCCATCCAAAACCTATTTAGACAATCTTTCTAGGTCTTCGGTTCCCAGTCTAGTTCCTAGAATTTATCAAGGTGCAGAAAAATGGTATCGGACTCAGTGAGTGTAGAGTATATGCATTTGGCTTTAAGGGAAGGGAGAGGTGTGCCATTAGTCTAGCATAGTGCAGTTATGGGGGGTGAGGGATAGGGGAGTGGAAGGGGGGGAGAGCAGAGGATAATGCCAATCTAAGGATGTTGTATGTCCTGTTCTGGGAATCCGGGATAGCAAAAGTGATTTACAGCTCCTCCCATGATCTGAATTGGTCATTTATAAACAATTGTTCAAAGTTTTTAATACCCCTAATATGCCATTTCAATGCAGAGAAGCCTTGTAGCGTGGCCAATGATTTTCCATTATGATATAAGTTCCACCATATTGATCTGTCAACAACAATATTCCCCTATTTAGTGCCATCAATTTTGACATTCACCAAGTGTCTCACATGTTCCCATGCCTTCCATAGGGACTTGAAGATATCCGACCCAGCCAGAGCTACCTCAAATTGCCCCATAAGAGTATCCAGTAATGTGAGGTCCTTCCATTTCTTAGCTTTCTTAGGGAAAAAGCATTTAATATTATTCCTTATAAGCACTTTCCATGGCTCATTGCCTTCCATGGCCTTAAGGATCCATTTGGAGGCAAGAGAAATGCCTTGTAGCTTTAGGTCTTTCAACCCCATCCCACCAGATAGTTTATTCATAGTGCACCACTCCCATTTGACTGCATGTTGTTTCTTAGTCCCCTTGCCATCTGACCATAAGAATTCCCTAATTTGCTTTTGTACATGATTAAATTGGTAGTTCTTGAATAGCCAGGCTGATGAGAAATAGATATTGTAAGAGGCTAATGTTTTTTGACAAACCTGGAATCTTCCAGCCAAGGAGAGAAAATTCTTATTCCACTTTGAGAGTTTCTTATCTATCTTGTTCCTTACCCATTCCCACATTTCTTTTAGATTTGGGAGGACAAAGAAGGGGATACCTAGATATTTTACAATCTATGTTGGGCCCAACCAATTGAGAGAGAATTTTGTAAGCCAGCCCGGAGGGTTGTCTCCCAACCAAGAAGATTGGATTTGTGAAGAGCAATTTTGCTGCCAGATGCTAGACAGAAAATATCAATATTTTTCATCAAGGCAGCAAGGTTCTCTTCCTCCAGCTTAATTAATAGTGCAGTATCATCAGCAAACTAGACATTACAAATTTCCTCTTTATTAGGTAATGTAATACCCCTAACAGGGGGAGTAGAAGAGGAGTCCTTAAGTAGGTATAACATTGCATCAACAACTAGCACAAAGAGGGCAGGGGCTAAAGGGCACCCCTGTCTGATAGATCTAGTAAGTGCAAAATTTGAGGACCTTAATCCATTGACTTGAACAACAACATTGACATCACATAGTAAGGTTTTGACCATATTGCAAAATCCAAGGGGGAAGCCTAATGATTGAAGCATCTGAATGATATAGTCCCATTCTATCTTGTCATACGCTTTCTCAAAGTCTATGAGCAACATGGCTCCACTCTGCCCTGAATCCTTCGCCCAATGCAAGGACTCCCAACATGTAATAAGTTTTCCAGTATATACCGTCCTTTAACAAAACCTGTTTGAGTAGTATTGACAATCTTAGGTAAGATCTTTTCCAATCTACATGCAACCAACTTAGCTAAAATTTTGTAGGACACATTCAACAATGTGATAGGTCTCCAATTTTTAATTAAGGTTTTGTCTCCTTCCTTGGGGATGAGCTTTATTAGACCTTGATTAACATTCTTTCCTAAGGAGCCACTATTTAACGCCTTAGTGTATAGGGAGCGTAGATCATCAACAATCCACCCAATGATTTCTTTATAAAATTCTACTGGAAACCCATTAGGGCCGGGGGATTTATCATTATTGAGAGCCAAGATAGCTCCCCTGATTTCTTCTTTTGTAATATCCATTTCAAGTAACTTACTGTCCTCCTTGTCAATAAGCTTAGGAACTAGGGACATAATAATCTTTCTGGCATTCTCCTGTTCCTCCCTACCTGGTTCAGTAGAGAATAGATTCTTGTAGAACCGGGCAAAACATTCTAGAATTTCAGTTGTTCCAGATATTCTTATTCTGATCCCAGATAGTGTCAATTTTTTCTCTGGCTTGTTTCATTTTAAGAATATGGAAGAAGAATTTAGATCCTCGATCTCCAGTGTCTAACCAATTCAATTTATCCCTAGCTCTCCATCCTTTGATTTTCTGATTCTGCAGTCTCCTAAGATCATCCTTGGCCCTAACAAGCTGGTTAGTGAGTGATACATTTTTAGGGTCCCCTTGGAGTTCAAGTTCAACCATTTGGAGGTCATTAAGCAGTTGTAACTCAGATGCTCTGACATCTTTTGCCTTCTTTTTACCCACAACTTGGCAGAGTGAGGTCCAAGTTTTAATATTCTGATTCCACCTGTCTATGTTGGACCATTGGGGATTACCATATTTGTTAAACATTTTGACCAGACACAGGGCACATTTCAGGTCCTCATCCTTTAAAAGACTAGTGTTCATTCTAAAGTTCGAACTAGGGTTGGGTGGGGTCACCCTATTCTCAATTAACTTTAGTCCTATCATAATAGGATGATGATCTGAGAGCGTATATGGTATGACAACATACTGAACTCCCCCTTCATTTTTATTAATTTCAAAGAAATCTTTGTTGAAGTAAAATCTATCCAATCTGCAGTAGACTCTTTTATTATACTGTTGATGGTTACACCAAGTGTACCATATTGATTTATAATCACCCTTCTTTCCTGCTAGAGGATCTAATAAATTCATCTTGTTAGTCAATCTTGCAAGCAAGGAAGGCATGAACCGTTGTAGCCGAAATTAAAGCCCAAAGATAACACAGGCTTAGGCTTTCAAAAGGAGATTCTTCCTAAGCTCAGATTCAAAGGACAACCCAACAAACCACTATATCGGCCTATTACAAAGATGTCACCTTTGATTATAAAAGCAACATCAAACACCCTAGCAACTGCCCCATTAAGGTTAAAAATCCCAGCAAAACCATCTACAACACCAATCATCCCACCAATCAAACCAGCAACCTCGTCAGCAGCAACAATAACATCAATAGCACCATTAGCAGCAACAACTGTATCAAAACCCACAATAGTATCAACAACACCAGCAATTCCAGCAGAAGCAACAGAGTCAACAGTACTGATACTCCCTATATCAGTTTCATTGATCCCCATAAACCTTCCCACAACACCAATCATTTCATCTACAAAGGTACATCAACCGATCACACCTGCAGTGTTTAACTCAAAGGACATCCCAGTATGGTATAGTAATCGGATACTGGAAAGCGAATCAGAGACTGACTCACATGAATGGGAATTTGATTCCATCCAGCTTAATACTTCAGATGAGGAAGACACATCACTACCTCCACCCCACAAAGACATCCCTGTTTATGGAGAAGCACAGATAAAGACCTCTTGGGTTCCTGAGCCGAAAACATCTTCCACAGACCCTACGTCACATCCGACGCCTGATTCTGACAGGGAGAGTACCATCAACGACCTTCACCATAACATCTTAACCCTCACTAACACATCTAACGAACTTAACCTAATCGATGAGGCAATGCCCATTATCCATCCTGAACTCATTGAATGGAACCAACCTAATCCCCCATGTCTTGACCATTTCCTAAATGATGAGGCAATCATTGAATTTTTGGAACCACGGGATAACATACCAAGCGGGGATCACAAAGCTGGATTTGCCATTGAACTTAATAGCGCAACATACTTTGGTGCAGATGCCAAACCTTTCAGCTGTAAAAATATAACAATAAAACATGGATCTTCCAGTGAAAACCACACTGTGGCACTGTTTGATCCCACAAAAGTAAAAAGAAAGAGTGTATCCAATGGTGAAAACCTCTCTGAGGCGCCGAAGGATGAAAGGTTTGACATTCTCCCTTCTAGTACACAACATGAACGATTAACAATTCTCATTGAGGAAACCAAAGAATACAACGTGGGGACTCCTGAAACTCCTCACCACATACATCTGGCATCTCTTTTAACTCCAGAGGAACAACCTAAGTTTGTAGAGTTCTTCCAGAAGCGTCAGATCAACTTCGCATGGTCATACGCAGACATGCCTGGGCTTTACCTGATTTAGTCATGCATCACCTCACCGTAGCAGAGGGAGCCAAACCTGTCAAGCAGAAACTTCGCAAGATGCATCCCCATATTGCAGTTCTAGTCAAAGCAGAACTTAAGAAACTCCTAGCTGTTGATTTTATTAGACCAATTGATTATGCAGATTGGATATCCAATATTGTTCCTGTTGGCAAACCAAATGGGGGCATCCGTATCTATACCGACTTCAGAGATTTGAACAAAGCATGTCCTAAAGATGACTCCCCCCTACCAAACATCAACATAATAGTGGAGCTAACAGCAGGACATGCCATGCTTTCTCTCATGGATGGATTTTCAGGGTACAACCAGATAAAGATCGCACCTGAGGATCAACATAAGATGACCTTCACATGTCCATGGGGAACATACTGTTGGAATGTAATGCCTTTTGGTCTAAAGAATGTAGGAGTGACCTATCAACGAGCAATGACCACCATCTTCCATGACATGATGCATACCATAATGGAAGATTATGTTGATGACTTACTGGCAAAATCACTTACAAGAGAAGGTCATCTAGAAATATTAGAGAAAATATTTGATAGATTGGAACAATATCATGTTCGACTCAACCCAAAGAAATGTGTCTTTGGAGTAACCTCAGGGAAACTTCTAGGATACATTGTCTCAAGTAAAGGTATTGAGGTTGATCCTGCAAAGGTCAAAGCAATCATGGACATGCCACCTCCAAAGAACATCAGCCAGCTAAGGACACTACAAGGGCGACTTCAATCTTTCTAAAGATTCATTGCACAATTGGCCGATAAATGTCACCCACTTACACACCTGCTACACAAGAACATCCGATTTCAGTGGGATACCAGATGCCAGCAAGCATTCCAAATGCTTAAAGACTATCTCATGAATACACCATTGTTGATTCCACCCGATCCAAATAAGCCTTTATTACTCTATATATCAGCAACAAGTACAACATTGGGTGTACTATTGGCACAACATAATGCAGAAGGGAAAGAGTGTGTTGTTTACTACATCTCTCGCACACTGGTTGGCTATGAACTCAATTACACACCTATTGAGCGAGCTTGCCTAGCAGTAATCTTGGCAACCACTAAACTGAGGCACTATCTGTTGACACATAAAGTATAGCTCATTGCAAAGATCGATCCACTCAAATACTTACTCAGCAAAGCAGCATTGACAAGCCGCTTGGCTAAATGGGTGATGATTCTAAGTGAATTTGACATTGAGTATGTGGATCGTAAGGCTATTAAGGGTCAAGTTATTGCAGATCAGTTGGTAGATGCTCCCCTCATAGGCGATCATCCTCTCATTTCCAATTTTCCAGATGAAGAGATATTCATGATCACAACAACACAACCATGGAAATTATACTTTGATGATTCATACACTAGGCATGGCTCGGGGGCAGGCATTTTGTTTATCACACCTCAAGGTGACAACATCCCGAAGTCTTACAGGCTCACATTTCCATGTACAAACAACATAGTTGAATATGAGGCCTTGATCATAGGACTCCGATTAGCCATACAATGGAAGTTACAAGAACTACAAGTATATGGCGACTCCCAACTGGTCATTCGACAAGCAACAAATGAATATCAGACCAAGGATGACAAACTCATGCCATACAAACAAATGGTGGACAAATTAAAAACATCATTCACTACTATCACCTTTGAGCAAATATCAGAGATCAGAATCGAGTTGTTGAAGCTATGCCTACATCACATCTCTCCTAGATCTTCCACATAATTCAACACGCTATGAGTTCTTGGTAGAACAACTTTGGATTCCCGCTTATGATATCCCCTAATCCGAGATGATATGTAGCCTTATCGGTTCCAAATCCCAATGGTACGGTGAGTTCTACACCTACCTCCATGATCACACACTTCCTCCTAACCAATCGAATAACCAACATAAAACCTTCATTCGCCAAACCACTCGATATACCATTATTGTTGAAACCCTATACCGATGCAGTCTTGATGGTACTCTCCTTCGATGTCTAGAACATGATGAGATAACAAAGGCCTTGGAAGAGGTACATGAAGGAATTTGTGGAACTCATGCAAGCGGTCTGTCACTAGCCAAGAAACTCCTACGCACTGGATACTATTGGCCATCTATGGAAAAAGACTCCTACTACTTTGTCATAAAGTGCAAGAAATGCCAAGTTCATGGAGACCTGATACATGTACCAGCATAGGAATTGCAACCCATCACAACACCATGGCCTTTTTGTCAATGGGGACTTGACCTTGTGGGTAAAATCCATCCATCTTCATCCAACGGCCACAAGTTCATTATTACCGCCACCGAATACTTCACAAAGTGGATCGAAGCTGTTCCACTTACCCAAGTCACTGGCAAGCAGATCGCCTCATTCATCCTCAATTACATCATCTGCACCGCTTTTCCACTCCCTATTACCCACAAGGCAATGGTCAGGCCAAAGCATCAAACAAGAACATATTAAGAATCCTCAAGAAGACAATCAATGATGCTGGTCATGATTGGCATGTTCAATTGAATCCAGCACTATGGGCATATCGAACTAGCATTCGAACCCCTACAGGCACAACTCCCTACTCACTAGTCTATGGTGCAGAAGCTATCTTACCTATTGAGGTCGAGATACCATCTCTATGAGGTTCCTTACACAATATCATAGATGATGAAGCATACAGAGTATCCCATCTTCAAGATTTAGAGCTACTTGATGAGAAGCAACAAGCTGCATACAATCACCTCAAAGCCTATCAACAACGCATGAGCAGGAGCTACAATCACCGAGTTAGACCTCGCACATTCGAGGTAGGTGATCTTGTTCTTCGAGAGAATCCTCGTAACCAACCAAACCGAGAACATCAAGGAAAGTTTGAATTAAACTGGCTGGGTCCATATGTTATTACTGTTGTATTTGGGTTTGGGGCATACCAGTTGGCTACTTCCAAAGGAGAACCGCTAGCAGATCCAATCAACAACATGCACCTCAAACGGTTTTATACATAAGATGCACAGAGAATCAGGCTCCCATTCATACCGAAAAAACACCAAAAACATTCAGATAAATGACCTGAAGAAAATACAAAAACATCAAAATAGTAAAGAAAAATCATGCATCCAAACGGTGAACAACCACTCCAGTGGCACCTTGGTTAAGTACGATGGTGAAAACCTGGTAAACATGCACCACTCGTAAAGGCTATGGCTCCATTGTTTTTTAGACTTGTTGCGATCACCTTCATTACATCCACTCATCCATCTGTCCAAACCATGGCTGGTTATTGATCTGCAATCTAGGATAGTACTTCATGCATCTGGCATACCGCTTTTTCATAGTCATGTCTAAACTGGGGGCAATACCCTTAATCTAGTTTTATGGAAGTGGATACTATATTGTTTTGTGATTCACTGAGTTCTTCATTTGAAAACTATCTCACAAAATCCAAAAACATTGAAAAACTATCTCACAAAATCCAAAAACATTCAAAACTGTCTCACAAAATCCAAAAACCTTAGAAAACATCAAACAAACAAAAACATGGCAATGCTCTGTACATACATTTTTCAAAGCAAATACCAAACAAAACATTGTGAAATACTCCAAACGATGACCACTTATCCGATCAACCAAACAATCAACATCAACGCACCCACTATCTTAAAACAAGGATGCATCCATCCTTTCCAAAACAAAGACAAAGATGACATTTTCTTTGACAAGAAAATTTTGTTTAAAGCTATCAAGTACTTGGTTGATTTGTAGGTTATTCATTCAGGTTCCTACAACATTGTTTGTGTATCTTCTACGAATTATTCCGATGAAGTACTGGGGCATGTACTATTGGTATCTACGTGGGAAGTTCACTAAGCTACGTGATCATATGCACAAATACAGTCATAGATCACTGCGGCTTGCTGACTACAACGTATACCTCGACCATATGAGCATGAACCATTATCGAGGGTCCATATTCTTTATTCTCTATTCTTTAAATATGTTGTTTTCTTACAGGTACCATGCTCCATCCTTGGTTCCTACTGCCTCATCCAAAATGGTTTATCTCTGATTACGGTATGAACTTGTCTTAGGATATGATCAGCAAAAGATTCCAAGTCATACATGAAAGGAGATAATCCTTATTTGTTCTGCAAGCAATACTTAGGTCAACTTGATCCATTATATCAAGTTGCTTGTATTAACTTGCTATATCAAAATCCATGTAAAGAATACTCAGGTCATCTTGGATCATTATGTGAAGTTGCTTGTATTTTCTTGCAACATTTTAAAAGATCAATGATGAAAATAAAGCACTATGGATCGTCATTTCATGTCATCTGTATATATTGAATTTCGTTGCATTTCATCCATCCATACATTCATAATAGCTACATATCATGCATACATAGTCATAACAATGCATACTCTATTTTACTCATCTTCTTCCATAGGACTCGGTCCTAGGTCCTCCATATCTTCTATCTAACACTGAATCCCCCCCTCACCCTCCCTATATAGGTCATAATCATAATCCCTTCATCGTTTCCCACCAACTCAATCAAGCCACGTTCATCACCATCCATCTCTAAATAGGAGGGACTGCGTTTCCCATCCTAAGTCATCCTCTAAATCAAGCAAGTTACTCTATCTGCATAGGTACATCGACTCAGACACACCTAGACTATCAACAGATACTTTGATCAAGTATCTTCGGGTCTCAATAGGTAATCGATCATGGTAATCCTAGACTACATTAGGCATTTATCATAATGACCTAGTCTCAATGGGGCTATTATGATTCACCACAACCATCCATCACACACACACACACACTATCAATTGATCAACCAATCAAACACAATCCAACAGACAATTACATCAATTGTCTAAGTCTCAACAAGTATTTTGCTTCATATACCTTGACTTCATCAGACAATTACATCAATTGTCTAAGTCTCATCAGGTCACTTTGATTCACTTACTCAGACTTTATCCTGTCCAAGCGACCAACTGACATCAATTGCCACGCTTTGAATCGACCGGGGCAATTAAACCGATTGCACCAGATTATTCAACCAATTTTGATCAATTATATAGCATCACTCGAAAACCACACACTACATCTGCTCTGTATCTCTTGCATGATCTAAAGGTACTCGCTGGCTTGTTGTTTCTTCGTATTCACTCCATTTTCTCCCATTCTTTCACCATTAGTTCTATTATCTTCTCTTCTACCACCCTGCCAATTTTCATCCTTTTTCGAGAGATCACCCGATTTTTCAAAAAAAATAGGGGGCATACAACCCATTAAATTAACATTTTATGGGGCATTTATTCACACCTATTTTTCTTTCTTTGAAACGACGTGATAAACCGCACCGTCTCAAAGAGGGGCAAATGTAGTCACATAAATCTGTCTAGTTTAATTAAATGAATATTTGCTATTTATTTCATTAAAAACCCACTAGCCAACAATTAATTAAATTAATATTTAATTAATTCATCTTCAAAATATTCTCCTATTAATTAAATAAATTATTTAATTTATTTTAATTAATTCATTAAACCAAATTCACAATCAATTAAATGAATAAATCTTATTTATTCAATTTAATCCTCTTTCCTCTTTTAAATAAATTAAATAAAACATTTATTTAAATCATTTATTCCCCCTCACTTGCATTTTCCTACATCTCCCACTTGCCTCCTAAATCCCTTTCCTAAATTCTTCTAGAACCTATCTAATCCTAATCAATTAGCCTAATTCATCCCCTAATTATTGTCACATTTCTAAGCAACTTGGAGTCACTTCTCAAAGACTTCAAAATCTTTGAAAAGTATTAAATGCTTGGTGTGTTCAACAATTTAACCTCTAAAGTCTTCCAAACCACTTATGGCTCTTACATGACCATTTATGGTTAACCCCTAACTCAACCCTCATGTGACTCATGTGTCTCCTCAAGCATTTATTGCTTTGACCATGGTTATCCCTTTTACCTTTGCACAAGAGTTTATCCATTGGATAAAAGCTTTATTCTTTGAATAAAGAATTTATTCACTCAACCCAACCTTGACCTTAACTCCCAAGTTAACCTTCAGGTCATGTCAAGCATTTAATGCTTATTCTCTCTCCTCTCAACCTATCTCATATTGACACTTGTCATCCTGGGATTGGGTTGAAATCCTTCACATGGATTGAATATCATTCAATCCTGACCCTTGTTGAGATTAATCAATCTCAACCATCTATTGCTCCATTTTTCCTATAAATGGAGCCCATTTCTTCATAATCCAGATCCTAAAAACTTGTATGCATTTAATCTATAGTGAATTTTAGAGAGAGCATTTAGTATAAATCACATATATTGTCATTTTGGACTAAAATAAATCTTAGTTCATTTCATAATATGTCTAATTAGTTTGTTTTACACTTGCATAGCATAGTTAAAACATTCCAATCTTGAACCTCCATAAGCATCCATAATGCAGAGGGTAAATTATTTATAAATTTACCCAACTGTTGGTTCAATTTGTCTTTCAAGAAATAGGGGCAACACGAGTCAATCAACATAAAATTAAGACAAGACAAATCTGTTAACCAACACATGCACATGTCATTTTCATCTCCACCTCACCTTTGACCTTTGGGTGCTCACACATGAGTGAGAATTCCATTCCCCATAAGAGCCACCCTACACTTTACCTTTTCATCCACATGTCATCATTCTCTAATCTATACCACTTACACTTTGCCAAAAGTGTTTCCACTTGTCATCATCATGTTCTTCCCAAGATGTGCTCACACATGTGTGAGCACACCTTGTCATCTTCCCATGATAAATGTTCTTCCCAAGAATCTTCACCTTGTGATACACATCACAAGGCTATGTACCCAAGCCACCTCATCCTCTCACACTCAATCGCCCATTTCAAATTCAAAAATCTATAAATTGGAGTCTCCTCCCTTCACAAATCATCCGCTTCATTTTACATCCTTATTTTGCTCATTTTGTCGATCAATCACTTCAATTTTGCATCTTATGCTACTCATTTTATCCATCAAAACCATCATTCATAACTCCATTATTCCAAATTTCCTCCGTAAATTCATCATCATTTGAACATTCATTATCCCTTATACCCTTCCAAGCCTTTATTGTTGTGTTATTTGGAGAGAATCTACATACAATCCTACTTGAGCAAATCAAATGGAAAAGGGTGAAGGGAATACTACTGTCACTGAGAGGCGGGGGGGGGGGGGGGGGGGGGGTGGTGAATCAGTGACAATGAAATCAATTTTTTTAATAACTTTTATCGGTTAATGTCAATAAACTGATTTTATGAAAGGAAGAAGTACTGATTATAAGATTTGAGTCTTTATAAATTTGACTAACTTCGAACACTTATCAGATAAAGAACACAATAAGCACAAATGATAACACAATAATTATGAGTGGAAACCCTCTGGGGTATAAAAACCACTCTCAAGGAATGTCTCACTGGCTTAATCAAAATGTCTCACTGACATGTACAATTTGTCTCACTGACAAACATAATTCATCTCACTAATGTCACAAATATTGAATGTCTTCTAAAACAAAAGAAAAGGACATAGAGATGATCCTTTGTTTTCAAAACAAAACACAACTCATCTATTGCAGAGTATAACCTTTTGGCATGTCTATCATTTCACAATGGCATTAACTGTTTGTTCTCGACAAATGCGTTTGCACACCAATATAGATCCAACCTTCAACTCAAAATTTGAGAGTACTGTCTCTGTTACATATAATTTTTATCGTAGCCAAACTATATGTTCATATCTTCAATCACCACATAATCTCATCATCATCAAAAAGAACAACACTTGTTCTCTCGATTCCCCTATTTTTATTATTAGATTACAACCACCACATAACTATCTTCGACTAGTTTGTCAAGTTCATTAAAAAAACAAACCGACTATTAGGAGACTAATCCATGATTTTAGATGTCATGATTGTCGACACATATAGTTGCACTCATTTATTCTAAGAACCAATCAAAAACCAATTTGCCATTTGAATGTCATCCATGCCACAACAAGGCTGTCACTTATTCAGTCGACTAAAAACTTGAAGACATAAAACCCGACTATCCTCAAAAGAGAAAGCAACTGAGAAGATGTTTATTCACTGAAGCAAAGAGATGCAACTTGATACAAAGTAAGGTTCAATTTCATAAATTCATCCTTTAAGAAGATATAAATAAATGAGAAAAATAGCTCTATACAATCTTCACTCACCCAACACACACACACTTACATGAATAAACCTGTAAAGGACACTATCCACAATATTAACAACATCATTATCATTCATAGAGACCAAACACATCATCTGCACTTGACTTGAACAAAATGTGTAGAAAGAGTAAAAGTAGGTTGTAGGTTTAGGCACCAAAAATTATTTTTGTCATCAAAATGCCCAAAGTTGCAACAAAGGGTACAACCATTTCAAGCTCAATCCATGAGGCATGAAGGTAATATGTTTTATTTTGGATTTAGTTTAATGTTTACATGTTAGTTTGTATATCACTTTTCATTGTCTTTATTTTGGCACGACAAGTGGAACCCATGTCCCTTTATTTCTAACAAAATTTGCAAGTTTTTGTGAGTTAACCCACATAGGTTAGCAAAACGACATCTGCGACTAAAGATCAACGTCTCTGCCTCTGAATCGAAATCTCTAACTATAGAATGACGTCTCCAAGCTAACTGACTTTGATTGTTTTTGTAGGGATTTAGTTGTTACCTTAAGCTGGCTATTTTATAGAGGGACTTGAAATGATGTATACGCTTTAGCGTCTATGCTTTTGCTTCAGTTTCTGTGAAGGTATAACAACGTCTCTTTCTACAAAACTGTGTCTTCGCCTGTACTTTATGACTTTCATATTTTGTACTAACACTAACACTTGTGCAATTTCTTCATGACCATAGAAGACAAATTTGATAAACTACTAACTTGCAGTCTTGTAGGTTCACTGGTCAAAGATAATTTTTATCACTAAGTGGATTTTTAGGTGAATTTTTCATTTGAGTAGTGGATAAGCTTGTTTGTCACGATTTCAAGGTAGTAGGTATATGCTCTCCCCTTCTACAAACTTGGGTGATACAAATCCTAGACCTACCTTTTTGTTGTTAGATTAAATCCCAAAATATCACAGAGTTATCCTCTCCCCTTGGATGGGTGCAAGAGAAACCATAATATTTTCTTAGCAAACCTACCTCCCCGGTGCATTACACCAATGAGAGGGAATGACTCAAAATGGTTTCTCATGTCACTATAGAAAAGGTTAGAAAGTAAAAATTTGTCCAAATGATCCACATGGCTAGAGTGCAATCTAAATTCAAGTCTTTCAATAAGGGTTGTAAGAGATTTTAGTAGCTTTCTTTGCAAATCTTTATGCATATGTGTTCCCCAAACTTGAATAGAAACCATTGTTGTAGAAATCCCAAAACCCATACTCACAAATTCAAGGGATGTAGACAGTATCCTGAAGTTAACCATTCATGTATCCTTTGTCGTCGGGTATGAAATTCCTCAATTAAAAAATGTTTCTGAACCTTTAGGAAATGATATCTAGTGTGCCTGTGTTGCGGTGGGGAAGCCAGTGTCACCAAACCTTTGCATATCCACTTTATCTGAGGTATTGCCATTTATAGTGAAGGGCCTTAGTGAGTGGTATCCACTTTCTATCCTAAGTTGTACATGCTTTCAAGCATTTTCAATTGTTGAGACCAATTATGTTAAATTTGGGCTAATCTAGGCCCTCACTCATCTCATGCTTGCTTAAGCATCAAATTGGCCAATGTGTATTATTGTTTGACATCTCTTGCCAAGAAGCAAAATTCCAAATTTTACCAAACTCATTGAAATCTTGTTCAAAACTATCTTTCGACATATGTGTCTCTATTTCGATGTCTCTACTTGTAGAACACCATCTCTTTTTTTCACACCCCTAACTATGAAACACCATCTCCAACTGCAAAACAACATCTCTGCCTCAGTTTCACCATCTCTACCTAAACAAATTTTGTGAGCCCATATCTTTGATTTTCAATGCATCGTATTCAAACGTCTCTCAAACACTTGAATAAGTCCATCTACCATTGGTTTAAAAAGAAGAAGCCTAGTCAAAAGAAAATCCAAAAAAGGAGAAGCTTTGTGTTGAAAAATCATAAGCTCTTATTGAAACACAATGTATTCATACACCATTTCCAAGACTTCAAACCATACTGCCACATACTACCACATAGTTGAAGACATCAAACCATAAGTTGCTCTCATACTGCCACATAGTTGAAGACATCAAACCAAATTTTCCTTCAATAAAGTTTGAACATATTCTCCAAGCAACCAACTAAGCTTCAAATGCTATGGCAATAATTGGATTCCTGCTACAAATGCCATATAATAGTACCAAGTGTGACTTCTTGGTTGGACATCTCTTAGTGCCCACATGCAACATGCCAAAGTTGGAAATGGTTGCACTTGTTGGTCTTGATTCTCATTGGTATTAAGAAACTTACGCTTACCTCAAAAACAAAACCATCCCACCCCACCCCACCAAAATTCAACAAAAACCTTCATTCGCAGATCTTCTCACTACACCATCCTTGGAGACACCCTATTTTGAAGGCACTTTGATGGAACCCTCTTAACGTGTTTAGACAAAGAAGAGGTTGAATGAGCACTACGGGAATTGCATGAAGGTATATGCAAAGCACACTCAACTGGTCTCACTTTGGCTAAGAAGCTCCTCATAATGGGTTATTATTGGCCTACCATGGAACAAAACGCTTATCACTTTGTCAACAAATGCATTCCATGCTAGAAACATGGTGATAAAATTCATGTGCCTTCACAAGCATTGCAATCATTTTTTACACCTTGGCCCTTCTCACAATGGGGGCTCAATCTCATTGGCAAAATCTATTTCTTTTCATCCAACAGTTACAAGCTCATTATCCCTACCACCAAATACTTCACTAAGTGGGTGAAAGTCATTCCACTCACCTATACCACTGGCAAGAAGATAGAAAAGTTTATCATGAACTACCTCATCTATCATTATGGCATCCCAAAGGTCATCATCACATATAATGGAAGACCCTTCAAAAATTAGGATGCAGAAGAATTGTGTCAAACATTTGGTATCCAACATCACTTTTCCACCCCATACTACGATCAAGATGAGGCTTCAAATAAAATCCTTATCAAAATCCTCAAAAATATAGTCAATGAAATTGATCATGATTAGCACTTGCAACTTCAACCCGCCCTTTGGACCTACCGCACACCAATAAGGGCCACTCCATATTCTTCGATCTTTGGTTATGAAGTAGTCCTTCCTCTTGAGATCAAGCTTCCCTCATTAAGGATAGCACTGCAAAATATTCTTCTTGATGAAGAACACAGAGTTGCTAGACTTCAAGAACTCGAATTACTGTATGAGCAGCACCTCAATGCTTTGAAATACCTTTGGGTTTTTCAAATCTGTCTCTATCTTAGTTACAACAAGAAAGTCAAGATGCGAGAGTTCAAAGTGGGTTGACCTCGTTCAGATGGAAAATCAGAGAAATCTCCAGGATTGAGAAAACAAAGACAAGTTTGAGCTTAATTGGTTGGGATCTTATGTCATCATTGTTAAATATAGATCTGGAGCCTATCAATTGGCTACACCTGAAGGAGAACCATTGGATGAGCCCATGAATATCATCCATCTGAAGAAATTATATTCCTAGTGTATATGGTGAAAATGGATTGTGAAAACAACAATATTGAAAGACTAACAAGGATCAACCACAAAACTCTAGCCTAACAATAAAAGTAATCCACCATACACAAATGAAGATACCTAAGACCATTCAAACAAAGAAAATAAACCAAATATACCATTCACATGTCTAGTAGGGTTTCAAACTCCATTTCTTCCTATCTCCATTGGTCTTGTTTGATATATTTGCTCTCAGATTTTATATATGCACAAGAGCTCAACAAAGAACGAAAATGTGGTTGATAGCTTGATTGCAAGAAGACTTGAGTCTATCATTAGGTGATTAGATGATTAAGGTTGATAATGAAGGAGAGTATCCTCTTATATAGAAGACACTATAAGAAATGGAAGGATAAGATTCAGAGGTGTAAAGATAAATGGTCGGCTAGGATTAAAGGGTAGGTAGAGGAAATAATTAAATAAAAAAGGGGTAGGTAAGAAAAGAATTAAGAGATGAATGACATGTGTCATGGGTAGAAAAGGCTAATGAATTAATTAAATAAAAAAATATTTATTTCATTAATAGAGGAAGTGGGATCAATTAAATAAATAAAATATTTATTTAATTTAGGAAAAGGATAATTTAAATAAATAAAAGTATTTATTTAAATGAGAAAAAGGCTTAGAAGAGGATTAATTAATTAAATAAATAAATTAGAATTTATTTAATTAATAGAAGACTTAGGATAAAATAATTAAATAAATAAATAAATATTTGTTTAATTAGACAAGACAATTTTAGGTGTCTACATTTTGCCCCTCTTTGAGACAATGTAGCTTGTCGTGTTCGCTCAAAGAAGAAAAACTGATACATGCCCCAAGACGGGAATGATATGCCCCCTCGAGAGATTGGATGGAAAGAATGAAAGGGGTTGCAGACAATCTCTCGATAAGAAAGAAAGGCTAGAAAGGACCGACAAGATAGGGTGACAAGGTCACGAAGGAAAAGAGACTAACACGGGAAACTAGGGTTAAGTAGCCTATAAGATAGGGCTACAAGAGAAACATCCTCATTTGCATCCACACACTTAAGAGATCAGAGTGTAGAGAGAGAGCTTAGAGAAGTCAACGATGATCGATAGAGTTCACTGATTTGATCGAGTCCGGTGATATTAGAGACTAGACGACATGGGTGATCCGGTAAGTACCTCGAAGCCACTTTGTACATTTTTTGCATTTATTGTTGTCATTAATGCATTTTAGAGTAGACAAACAAAAACACAAAATTGGTGTTTTGCACTATAAACGCGTCTAGGTTAGTGTCAGGCACGTCTAGGATGGATAATTGCGTTTAGTTCAGGTATGGTCGCGTTTATGAATGTAATTGCGTTTGTGTTCAGTAAGGACGCGTCTATGTGAAAAAAAACATGTATATGTCACAAAGATGCATTTGTGTAGGGCAGCAGTGTGTCTGTGATGTTCAGGTGCGTCTAGGGAAAGAAAGCACATTTGGATTGATAAAAACCACATATGGGTTGTAAAAATGTGTTTGTGTCTAAGTGGGCACAAGTCAACAGTTCTATGATGAACATACACTGTCAATTGGATAAGATGTTGAGATGATTCACTCAAGTAGGTGCCCTAGGAAGACAAAGTTAGAGATAGGCTAGAATTGACAATTATGTGATGAACATACGTTGTCAATTGGATAAGTTGTTGAGAGGATACACTCAAGAAAGGCCTCTAAATAGGATCAAGTGCAATGTGATGAACATATACACTAGGATGCAGTGCCATGTGATAGACATAAGCACTAGGATAGGAGTAGCACTATGTGATAGACATGAGTACCACTAGGATTGATATGATTGGTTTGATTGGATGCAGGAGTAATTTCCCTCAATAGAGTCATGGGAGAGATTCCCTGTGACACAAAGTGATTCAAATATTCTTGGAGCTAGGTTCAATACACCTTCTTGAGTGACTTGAACTACTCAACCCTTCAACTACTCAAGTCCAACCAATGGCACTTAGTAGAGGTTATGCTAACGAGACCTCCAAGGTCTGAACCTCTTTGACTTGCCTCCTAGGTATAGCCAATGGTTCTTTGGACAATCAACTCCACCTCAATCACACACACTCCTCTTTCAGGTTCCAACCACTCCTGCAAGGATCTCAACACGCAACCACTCCTGCAAGGATCTCAACACGCAACCTCTCCCAATGGGTCCCCAATGCATCTACCAGGTGTCTTCTAATTATTTTGAGGCTTTAGGCTCACAAAAACCCATTGCTTTAGCTTCCTAACCTTTCTAGGTCCCTACCGGCTCAAAATAGGCCTAATTGTATTAGCCCTCCCTTGGTAGTTTTAGGGTCTTAGTTTGAAAAAGTCCCAAACAAGGCTAGAAATAAATCATGGATTAGAGTACCATTTTGGAAGTTATAGACAATACTAGAAAAGTGCATCTGGGTTATCCGTACAAGTAGGGTTTCCAATGCTACACTATTTTGAAGGGTTTAGGCCTCACCAAATGACTTGGCAAGATGTGACTAAAAATCTTCACCAGTTAAATCTCCTGCTCCAAAAAATGTGGGAATCTTCAAGTGCACTTAGAGGGATTTCCATTCATATGACACTTGGTCCTGGACCAATCCCCATGTGCTCATAAATCTCACTTTTCCTGTTGTCCTATCTCACCTACTCCCACCGGGGAGCCTAGGGCTTCATTATTTCTCCTCCACAAGGACCTAAAAAACCACAAATCCTATCCTAAAGCTATGCACAGACCCTAACCTATCATTCTTAGTGATTTCAACAAGTACCATCAAAGAATGCCTAGGTTAGAGCCATTTTCTTGCTCTTAAACCCTACTCACAAGGGTTTTGTACCTAGTTGCAAAGAATGGAAGAAATATCTACAACCTAGGACAATCAAACCTGCAAATCAACCTTAATGAAGAAAAATACAATGAAAACTCAATAATTTCAATGATTTTACACCATCTAGTCCGTACTGGACCATACAAGCAATGAAAACAAGAGTAAATCTGTCAAAAAACCGGTGGTAACAAGTTTGCTTCACAATCAAAAAACTTGCTCTTGCATTTCCAATCCCCGAACCCATACAATGAACTGAATTTTGTCTTTTATGCTCCTTTTTCAGTCGGTTCAACCAACTTTTAATGCCTATAACCAAAAATGCAACTTTTGCAAGAAATTGCAAAATGTTGCTCAACAACTTTTTACATCTTTTGGCTCCAAGATGCAACTTTGCATTCTAATGCATTTTAAGACTCTTGAAGGTCCTCAAATACCCTAGAAGACCTAAAAACAACCCAATTGACCCCTAATACATGAATACATTCATATGGAGTACTTTACCTATGAACTACCTAAGCATCTCACTTCTCAGGCTGTCAGCATCCTGAACACAATTGATTCAAACCAAAACTTGGACACCTCAACCATGGCTCTACTGAGTCCTAAATGGTTGGTCCATTATTACATCACAAAGATAACTCACAAAATTGAAATAAAACAAAAATTTCATACTTGGAGTGTTAGGTGCCCTGCACCATACTCGCTTGGGACAAAGAACTCAAGTCCCTTGAGTTAAAAGGTCTGCAATCTCCACTCCATGCTGAAGTATATCTTCCTTTGACATCCACATGGCATCTGAATTAGGTAACCCTTCCCACTCAAAAAGACAGTTCTTGTATACTGCTTTCCTTGTCTTCCTTACTATCTTGGTATCCAAGATTCTCTCCAGCTTAACCGGTTGACTAGGTGGCAAATCCTCTATCCAATCTTCATGAATCGGTGATGGCATGTCTATCTAATTTGTTGGTGACTCTCCCTTGTATGGATAGAGATCACATACATTAAAAATCAGAGATATCCCTAAGGTAGGAGGAAGTTCAACCTCATATGCATTCTGCCCATACTTGTGCACCACCTTGAGAGGCCCGATTTTCTTCATCATGAGATTGATAGGCTGCCCTTTTGGAAGTCTCTCCTTCCTAAGATATGCCAATGCTAAGTCTCCCACTGTAAATTGTACTTTCCTCCTTGTTTTATCAGCTTGAACCTTATACTGCTTGTATTTTTGTTGTAAGGCTTGCCTTACCTTATCATGCACCTCTTTAATACCTTCTGCAAAGTTCTCCCCTTGTGCACTCTTGGGTGCCATTGAATTGAGATCTATGAGCTCTAATATGCCCCTAGGATGGAATCCATACACTATCTCAAAAGGAATTTTACCTGTGCTACAGTTCACTGAGTCATTATATGCATATTCTGCCTGTCCAAGTACTAGATCCCAAGTTTGCCCATGTTGTTTTGTAAGACATCTTCGCAAGTTACCCAATGACCGGTTGACAACCTCTATCTAACCATCTAATTGAGGATGATAGGCAGATGAAAAATATAACTAGGTGCCCAACTTCCCCTAAAGTGTCCTCCAAAAGTGGCTCAAAATCTTCACATCTCGATCACTAACAATGCTGATGGGAAGACCATGAATCCTGACTATCTCCTTGAAGAAGAGGCCTGCAATATAGGTGGCATCATTGGTGCTCTTGCAAGGTATGAAATGTGCCATTTTTTTGAACCTATCTACCACCACATACACACTATCAAATCCTCTTGGGGTCCTAGGCAAGCCTAACACAAAATCCATGCTCAAACATTCCCAAGGCCTCTGAGGTATGACCAAGGGTTGATATAGACTTGCATTACTTGAGGTTCCTTTTTCTCTTTGGTAGATGGTGAATTTCTCTACAAACCTTCTCACTTCTGATTGTAACTTGGGCCAATAATAAAACCTACCAACCTACTCCAAAGTCTTATCAATGCAAAAATGACCTCCTAGACCTCCTTGATGCTTCTCTTGGATAATATTTTGCCTCATAGAACATTAAGGTATGTAAAGAAGATGACCTTTGAACAAAAAACCCTCTTGTATCATGTATTCTGAATAAGAGACATGTGAGGTGTTAGAAAAATCAGTACAAACATTATATATCTCTGCAAAATCCTTATCATCCTTGTAGAGGTCTTTTAACTCACTCAAAACCAATGGCACTTAGTAGGGGTTATGCTACTTTATTGGTCATTCCTTTCTTGTGTTTGATAGTGAATGTATAGGATTGTAAGTACTCAACCCACTTTAGGTGTCTTTGGTTCAACTTCTCTTGCCCATTGAGGAAACAAAGGGCATGATTGTCAGTGAAGACTACAAATTCTTTGGGCAGCAAGCAATGACGCCACTTTTTCAGTGCTTGAACCATTGCATACAACTCCAAGTCATATGTGGAGTACCTTTTCTTATCTTCATTTAACTTTTTTTGAGAAGAAAGTTATAGGATGTCCCTCTTGGCTTAAAACTGTCCCTATTGCCCTTTGGCTTGCATCACATTCTACTGTAAACAATTGATTGAAATCAGGCAATCTAAGGATTGGCAGCTCCACTATCTTGGTTTTCAACATTTCAAACTCCTTATTGGCTTCCTTTGTCCACTTAAAGTGACACTTAATCCCTCCTTTAATGGTATTGAGAATAGGAGCACAAACATGGCTAAAGTTTCTCACAAAATTCCTATAAAAAGATGTCATTCCATGAAAGCTTATAACTTCACTTATGCCCCTAGGGATAGGCCAATTAAGTATTGCTTCTACCTTACTTGGATCCATCTTTAAACATCCATGAGAAATAACAAAACCAAGGTATACAAGCTTTGTTTTCAAAAACTCACATTTTCAAGGTTAATCTTGAGTTGATCCTCCTTCAACTTCTTCAAGACCATCTCCATATGCTTGAGGTGTTCCTCCTTGGACCTGCTATAGATCAAAATGTCATCAAGATACACAATAAAAAATCTACCAATAAACTCAACTAAGACTTCATTCATGAGCCTTTGGAAGGTACTAGGTGCATTGGTGAGGCCAAATGGCATCACCAACCACTCATATAGGCCTGCATTGGTTCTAAAGATTGTCTTCCATTCATCTCCAGGCCTGATTCTAATATGATGATAACCAGACTTCAATTCCACCTTTGTGAAGTAGCTTGCACTTCCTAGATTATCCAATAGGTCCTCAATCCTTGGCATGGGAAATCGGTACCTTATAGTAATCTTGTTGATTGCTCTGGAGTCTGTGCACATTCTCCATTTGCCTCCCTTTTTAGGCACTAACATAGTAGGAGTAACACATGGACTCAAACTCTTCTTGATAAACCCTTTGTCCAAGAGTTCTTGCACTTGTTTGGTGATCTCTTCATTTTGACTAGGTTTCATTTTATAGGCAGCTTTGTTTGGCAGATTGGCCCCTGGTATTAAATCTATTTGATGATTCACATCTCTCATTGGAGGCAAAGAATCAAGCATGTCATCCCCTATCACTTCTTCATATTGTTTGAGTAGACCTTTCACCTCTTGAGGTGTTTCACTCATTGGATCCGCCTTAGCTTCATCTCTAGGCTTCAACACTATAGCATGGCCTTGATGACCTTCTTGCTTCAACACTTTGAGAAACTCTTTACCTCTCATCAGCATCACACTAGATCCTATTTGATTTTCTTCCTTTAGATCAGGTAGTGGATCCATTTGGTACTTCTTCCCATTCTTGGTGATAATATAGTTGTTCTTTTCTCCATCATGAGTAGCTCTCACATCATATTGCCATGGACGACCCAACAAAAAATGACAAGCATCCATAGGCAATATGTCACATAGTAATCTGTCCTTATACTCACCAATTTCAAAATCCACCCATGCTTGTTCATCAACCAAGATATGTTGACCCTGATTGAGCCATGATACCTTGTAAGGAGTGAGATGAGGTAATCTTTTCAGTTTGAGTTTGTCCACCATTTCAATTGAGACAATATTCTCAGTGGAACCTGAATCTACAATCACCTTAAAAATCTTCCCATGTGACCTACAAGTGGTCCTAAACAAACTTTTCCTCTGTGGTGGCTCTTGAGCTTGGGGTATCTTGAGCATTGTTCTCCTCATCATCAAGTTTTCTCCATCTGTCACTAGCCCTGCCTTGTTGATTGAAGAAGTTAAACTCTGAGTGTCCTCCTCTTGCAACAATTGAGTTCTTTCCCCATGTATGAGCTTGAGCTTTTCCTGAGCACTTACTCATGGTATTCCCAACTTGATTGCAATGATAACACCTATCGGTCAAGAATGTGTTTCCTTTGCCTGAGTTTCCAAACCTGCCCCTAAAATTGCTCGTTCCTCTATAGAATCCTCTAAATGATCTTCTCTGAGAGTCCCCATTGCCTTCTTGGCCTTGTTGCTCTTCATTTCTTGGTGATTTCAACCCTCTACCAAAAATTCCTCTTCCTCTGAAATTATTACCTCCCCTATGTTTCTGATTTTGTTCACTCCTCCTTTTGATCTTCTCTTCTGCCCTTAGGGCCAACTGAAAACATTTATGGACAGTGTCTGGTGTGAGCATACTTATCTCATCTTGAATATTTTTTCTAAGGTCATTCATGTACCTGGCCAACTTCTCCACTTCATTCTCATGCTTCCTAGCCCTCAAACTGATTTTGTGGAATTCCTTAGTGTATGCATTGACATCTAACTCCCTTTGTTTTAGATTTTGCAGTCTCTTATGGATTTGAACTTCATAATATCCTGGAAGGAATTGTGCCTTAAGTCTGATCTTCATATGCTCCCATGAAGTTATCTTCTCTTTGCCTTCTTGTATCCTTTCTTCTTACATCATATTCCACCAAACCAATGTTAATCCTCTCAATCTTGATTTGGCCACATTTACTCTTTTCTCTTCTGCTACCTCTTTGTAATCAAAATGATTATTGAGAACCTCTATCTAATCTAGCAACTCTTCTCCATTGAGGTTTCCTCCATAGGTGGGTAATCCATCCAAGTTGTCTTTAGAAATGGATTTGACTGCATCCAAAAATAGCTTTTGGTCTTGAGGCATGGCTACTGCTGTTGGTTCATCTTCCACTTCTTCATCAATCTCATCACTCCGTTTTGTCTTAACCTTCCCCTTCTCCTTCTTAACCTCTCTGGTTCCTCTACTTCCTTCTGCATCCTTCAATCCTTCTATCATCTCTGCCACCAACTATCGGATGCCTTCTGGAGTCATTGCCTTTGGAGGCATTGAACTTGCTTCTGATTCTTTACAATCTGACATACACCAAATCTTTCAAAGAATGGCTCTGATACCACTCTGATGCAGAGAGTCTTGGAGCTTGGTTCAATACACCTTCTTGAATGACTTGTCCTACTCAACCTTTCAACTACTCAAGTCCAACCAATGGAACTTAGTAGGGGTTCTGCTAATGAGACCTCCAAGGTCTGAACCTCTTTGGCTTGCCTCCTAGGTAAAGCCAATGGTTCTTTCGACAATCAACTCCACCTCTTGAGGTTGCCACCTCAATCACACACACTCCTCTCCAAGGCTCCAACCACTCCCAATGGGTCCCCAATGCATCTACCAGGTTTCTTTTAATTATTTTGAGGCTTTAGGCTCACAAAAACCCATCACTTTAGCTTCCTAACCTATCTAGGTCCCTACCGGCTCAAAATAGGCCTAATTGCATTAGCCCTCCCTTGGTGGTTTTAGGGTCTTATTTTGAAAATTTCCAAAACAAGGATAGAAATAAATCATGGATTAGAGTACCCTTTTGGAAGTTACAGACAATACTGGAAAAGTGCATCTAGGTTATCCGTACAAGTGGGGTTTCCAATGTTGCACTATTTTGAAGGGTTTAGGCCTCACCGGGTGACTTGGCAAGATGGGACTAAAAATCTTCACCAATAAAATCTCCTGCTCCAAACAATGTGGTAATATTAAAGGGAACTCAAAAGGATTTCCATTCATATTACACTTGGTCTTGCACCAATCCTCATGTGCTCATAAATCTCACTTTTCCTGTTGTCCTATCTCACCTACTCCCAACGATGAGCCTAGGGCTTCATTGTTTCTCCTCCACAAGGACCTGCAAAAACACAAATCCTATCCTAAATCTATGTAAATAAAGTAACCTATCATTCTTAGTTATTTCAATAGGTACCATCAAAGAATGCCTAGGTTAGAGCCATTTTCTTGCTCTTAAACCCTACTTGCAAGGGTTTTGTACCTAGTTGCAAAGAATGGAAGAAATCTCTGCAACCTAGGACAATCAAACCTGAATATCAACCTTAATGAAGACAAATACAATGAAAACTCAAGAATTGCAATTATTTTACACCATCTAGTCCATACTGGACCATACAAGCAATGAAAACAAGAGTAAAACTGTCAAAAAACTGGTGGAAACAAGTTTGCTTCACAATCCAAAAACTTGCTCTTGCATTTCCAATCCTCCAACCCATATAATGAAGTGAATTTTGGCTTTTATGCTCCTGTTTCAGTCGAATCAACCAACTTTTAACACCTATAACCAAAAATGCAACTTTTGCAAGAAATTGCAAAATGTTGCTCAACAACGTTTTACTTCTTTTGGCTCCAAGATGCAACTTTGCATTCTAATGCATTTTAAGACTCCTGAAGGTCCTCAAACACCCTAAAATACCTCATACATGAATACATTCATCTGAAGTACTTTATCTATGAACTACCTAAGCATCTCACTTCTCAAGCTATCAGCATCCTGAACACAATTGACTCAAACCAAAACTTGGACACCTCAACCATGGCTCTATTGAGTCCTAAATGGTTGGTCCATTATTACATCACAAAGATAACTCACAAACTTGAAATAAAACAAAAATTTCATACTTGGAGTGCTAGGTGCCCTCCACCACAAAGGTTGCAACTGGAGTTGACCTTTGAGGAGTGAGAAGCTATCGAGGGTATGGGATTGAAACACATCATGTATCTGCCTGAGATTTGGATGAACAGAAGATTATTGATTGCTCTAGCAGAGATTTGCCACTCTGAGACCTATTTGTTTTATTTGTCGACTAGAGAGATGTCAGTCACTTTAGAGTATGTTTATAGGATCTTGAGGATACCAATCCACGTTGAGCTGGTGTCGTATGATCGAGAGGGAGATAGAGATGCACTGAGACGAGTCTTTGGAGACCTAGAGTTGGAGATGAGATCAGGTCATGCTAGCTATTGGATGCAAACTATCGTCAGTAGTTGAAGGGGTGATTAGTGGTTACCTATGTCAAGATAGGGTGATAAGAGGTATGGTTGTTGGTTGGGGGCAAACTCTAGAGGCATTGGTGATAGAGCACACTACGTATGCATGGGTCCATGTGTATTGGCACATTTGTACCATGAGCTTCACCAATTTGTGTATCTTGCTAGTTGTGGGTTAGGTTGCGGGGTGACTCTATTACAGGTATGGTCATATGAGCACATTGCAGTGACGAGATCAGTGTGCTTCAAAGAGAGAGGACACAGATAGTCCTATGCACACTTGTACAGTATGATCACTTCCCAACCACAGATTGGGAAGTTGGAATATTGGAGACAGGTTATAGATGACATAGATAGTGTCATATGGAGACCCTATCTGGATTGTGAGGACTGGTAGGAGGATGCCACAAAGCTTCCCTATGTTTTCACAAGAAGGTATCTGATTGGATGGACACATTATATACTTGACAAGCATCTGATTGATAAGATATGCAGACAGTTTGGGTGGCAGCAGAGGATGCCTTGGGGATCAGAAGAGTGCACAGACAGTGCAGGAGCAAGCTCACTGGGAGCCGATTTTGTCTTATGATGTTGCAGTGACACAATTTGAGCACATGATTATGATGCCTTGGGATCTACTGAGGGATGTTGTTGATGGAGGTACCTATGCAGAGTATGATGCTTATTTTGCAGCACATCCATTACCCAGGTTGACAGATCCAAATGAGCCTATGGAAGCAAAGGATGATGATGATGAGGATGATGATGAAAAAGGTGGAGGGAGACATAGGAGGTGGAGGAGAGGAGTAGCGAGGAGGGTGGTGAGGGGCAGGGGTGGACAGAGGGATGTTGGAGAGAGGTATGTCGAAGAGAGGACCGAGGAGAGATAGAATCCATAGGTAGGGAGACCACCAAGACCACCGAGGGGTAGAGGAGTACAAATGCTACAGGTGGGTGGAAAGGTATAGGTATAGGGACAAGAGAGGGAGGGGGAGGGTGCTCAAGGTGGGTATGAGGAGGAGGATGAGTTGCTAGTGCTGTGAGAGATTGCAGCAAGACATGACAATGAGATCGAGGATCTCGAGAGAGACATGACATGATTGAGGTGATAGTTAGCAGAGATGCAGAGGGAGAGGGATCAAACCATCTAGATGTATAGTTAGGCTGAGGAGGAATTGAGGGTAGGAAAGAGAGCAACTAAGGACACGGGGGATGGATATGCATATGTCCTACGAGTAGGGAAGGAGATAGCCTATTGGAGGGATCTATACTATGCAGTTGTTCCTCTAGAGTTGAGGGCTAGGAGCTTCATGAGAGATTCCTGGATGACTACCATAGGGGGGAGAGAAAAATGATAGGCATCTAGTGGCGGCGTTATGGGTTCACCCGCACCACCAAGAGGAGGAGATAGAGGAGGCAATCATGGAGCAGGGACTTCGATAACTCAGATTCCTTTGAGGCTAGCTAGCTCCAAGGAAGGGTCTTCATCAAAGCTCCATTGGATCCCATTTTGTATTAGTTTTTGTATGATGATGTAGACACCTTCATGTGATTTTGTAGCCTTATGATATATTGACATCATTGTATTATGACTCATTCATAGTGGCAGCTATATGCATGTGTACCTATGTGTTTATGATGATGTTATGATGTTTATGATGATATTATAGATACAAATATGTACACGATGATATGCAATACTTTTATTTTATTTTATGTTTTTATAATGAAAATGTGAATGTACTAAATGTAAATGGATGTATGATTATTAACATGTTATGATTATTTACATAATGAGAATGTAAATGTATATATGATATGCCAATTAGTGGTGTGTGCAGGATGTGATGCGATTGTGATATTTATATGCATATGTATTATGTGCTAACATGTAATGATGTAGGTGAATTCTACATGAAATACATATATTTTGGTGTGTCATTATACTCAATCATGTGATAAAGGGCTACAGGGACTCAAGAAGGATAGTGGAGGTCAATCAAGAAAGGGGAATATAAGGCAGAAGATATGGAAAAGAAAGAGCTTCTTATGCTTTATCATCATTGAGATTTATTATGGAAAATAGGTTATGACAATCGAGTTATAGGTTCATCCCATAAAGTCATTGTACCCATTTCCATGGAGATCAGACAATCACAAACAAGGAATGCCCTAGTTCACACTAGACTCACAGTGTTCTCATATCCTTGGACAAGTCATAGCATTACTAAGAGACAATCTATAGACAACAAAATAATAGGTGAACATATCCCATCCTTGCCTTTCTAGTCAAAGACATCCTAGAGATATGATCTCTAGTCAAAGACATCCTGGAAAAGCTAAAAGACATGTCACCAAAAAGATAAAATCAAAAGAAAATCAAGACATGACGCCAATACACAATAAAATCCTCAAGTTATTTGTGTTTCTTGCCACATATGTTAACATGTTTGATTTGGTCACAATGTTGTTATCCTGATAAAGGACATATAATGCTGAAAAACCATGTTGTTGCCAAAGTCTGCTGAAAGATTTGATTTGTTGAAATCCCACCATTGCCTGTGACTCATCTGAAACTAACTGAATCCATGAAACTGATACTTTATTGTGAAGAAGAGCATAACTTTATTGCAAATTGGCGCTGCAAATGACTTCTTTTATTGCATATTGTGCACGAAAAGGAGGAGGAATTAAATGATGATGCTCCTCAAAACATGCGATGCTCAGGGTACCACTTCCCTCACTAGACTTAGGATTTTGCCCCAGTTATAGATTGGACCTAATTTATTATGGAAGGAAAGGGTGAAAATGATATATTTTCGGGTATTTACTTGATTAATTAAACATTATTTGTTTAATTATTTAAGTTCCCTTTATCTCTTTTACACTTAAGCTAACTTTAGGTGCATATAATTAATTATTTTAATTAATTATTATGTGCAAACCTAGGTATTCCCTTTTAGGGTTTCTTGACCTATTAAAGGTTGAGTTCTTTCTTTTCATTGTAAGAATCACATTACATATTTTTGTGAATATTGAGCTCTCTCTTTTTTAGCATATTCTCTGTGTATTTGTTTTTCTGTATTTGCTTCCTTGCTTCTCCTTGTAACAGGTTTTTCAGCTTGCAGAGATCATTTGGGCTCCTGTGGTGTTGTATTTTCTCAACTCCAATATGGTATCAGAGCTTCAGATCTGCAGCTACCTGTTCTTGTTTTGAGAATTTTTGCTTTGGAAGCAGATCTGGGGTTTCAGGAATGTTTTATGTACCTAGGGTTTGACCTTTTTTCTGAGCACTTTGGGCCTAAACGAACCTCACCATCATGCTTAGAAGGCTCAAAAACCCCTATGGTCATATAAAATTTGACCTATTTTGGTTCCTGAGCCTCTGGGAGCATTTTTTCTCCAAACCCAGGCCGTACGGCCCTGGCACGCAGTTCGAGAAAAAATTTCAAAATTTTTTTTTTTTCCTTTTTACGGCATGCAGCCTGAATTTTTGTTTTTTAATTAAAAAAAATTCTTTCAAAAAAAGCAAAAAAAAAAAAAAGGGTTTTGTTTTTTTTAAGAAATTTTTTTTGGGAAAAAGGTTTTTTTGGGGGTCCCCACGGTACGCAGGGTACCGTGGAGCCCCTGCCTTGTTGCAGGTATGACAAGCGATGGTATGGTCCTCGCCATCTATGCGGCCTAACTCACTGTGCTCCGACCACTTGTCGGCCCCTGGCCCCCACCGGTCTTCGGCCACCGGCGGCCTTGTTCTCCAGCGGCCGCCACTCCTCGGCCTACCCACCGCCGGCTGCTCCCAGCTTCGCCACCACCCTGGCCCACTCCGTCGGCGCCACTTCCTTGCCAGCCGTCGCTTCTCAGCGGCCCCTACTGCCGCCCGCCGGAAACTTCCCGTCACCCCGGCCTCCACTCACCTCCAACCTCCACCGCCCGGAACCACCTCTTTTTTCAGCTGACCACCGCACTGCCACCGGGGCGCCACCCACTAGCCACCGGACCACCGCCCAGCCACCAGACTCTCCTTTTTGCCTTTTTCAAGGGGGGGTTTGGTTTTTTGGCTCTATCTTGGGCATACGGAGTCATTTTTTCGAAAACGAATAGGCGTGGGAAAGCTGGTTCCGAGCCCGACCTCATGGTGTTGGTATTTTTTTCCAATTTTGTTGTTTGACTGTGTTTTTTTTCCAGTCAAAGTGAGGTCTAGTTTTTGCACTCCGGTAGCCATAGAATGAGCATCCGAACTCCGTTTTTCGAAAATTTTATATTTTTGGAAAGCGTGTGCTGTGTACTTTCCAGCCATCTGAGTTTTATTTCCAGATTTTTCTCCATGCATATTTTATTCATTTTTTTTGTTTTTCAGCACTCTAGAGGATATCGTGGTTGTTTCAGGTCCTGGGATCTCTTCTCTGAGTAGGATGTCTCTATTTTGGTTCACGTTTCTATTTCCAGTATTCTTAGCATTGTAGCTTGTATTTATGCAAACGCATTGAGATAAAGTGCCATCATGCATTGTTTACTTGGGATCTTGCACATCTTGTGCCTTGTTGTACATGCACTATTGATAAAGTGCCATGAGGGGGTTGATGTTCCTTCCATGACATTCACCTCATGTTGTGTGTCAAGTGAGTGTTCCTTCCACGACACCCTGTACTTTTCTCAGCACCTTTGATGTTCCTGGTTCTTCGTCATGTAGTTCTTGTTGGCTGTTCTTTTCAGTGTACCTGTCCCTCTCCCTCTTCCACATTATGGGGAGGTTTATCCTGTTGGTTCTAATACTTCCGTGGTTCAATTGATCAGCTCTTCAAGCTTTGGTTTCTCAAGCCATCTGTATCTTCGATTTCAGTGTTTGCCTTGTTTGCCATCTAATTCGAGTAGTGTCATTTGAGGGCACTCATGCAGATTACAGTATTCTCTTCCTGGTCATGTTCTATTTCAGTGGAGGTTATTCAGATCAGCAGTTATTCTTCGACAGAGTTTGCAGGTTCTTCATGCTTCAGTGGTGTTCTTTTCATCTCTTTTTGGAGTAGAGTTTGTTCCCATATGGTTTTCTCTATTTCTCCAATTCATAGAGATTTCATTGTATTTGGGTACCTGATCAGGCCTTGTTGTCGGGACCCATCTTTATTGCTTTCATTAGTTGTTCTAGGTTTTAGCTTCTCCCTAAATCTAGCTTAAGGGGGGGTGTTAGAGTATTCGGGTATTTACTTGATTAATTAAACATTATTTGTTTAATTATTTAAGTTCTCTTTATCTCTTTTACACTTAAGCTAACTTTAGGTGCATATAATTAATTATTTTAATTAATTATTATGTACTGTAGCGTCCTAAAATTGCGACACTTGCAATTTCGACTGCATTTTGGTCTTCACGATGGCGACGCAACACGCAACCTGAATGGAGACCCCAAAACTTGCTCACGACACCAAAAACTGCATTTTTCAAGCACCATTGGCCTGAACCTCCTTGCACCCCGCTGTCCCGGAGGTGGGACCAGAGCGCCCAGCGCCCTGGTCCCTCAGGACCAGGGCGCCCTGGGCCCTGGGTCCTATTTTGGGCCCGGTTTCCTAAGTGATATCGGGTCTTTTTTATTGCAATTTGGAAATATACTTCCCTGGTCGGCCTAAGGTCGGGAAAATCAGTCTATCGGCCCTAATTGACAAGTATATAAACTACATTTTCCTCTCTCATTTGGAGAGATGGAAAAAAGGCAAAAAGCAAGATTCAAACATTCAAGCATTCAAGCATTCCTTCTAAGTCTCCATTCAAGGCTAAGTGTTGCATTCAAGACAAGGATTCAACCATTGAAGAGGAGATCACTTACTACATGCTACCTACAACATACTACATACTACAACATACAACATCTAAACCTTCGCACATAAGGATACCAACATCCTTAGAACAAGGTATTAGTACTTGTTTACATTACAGTCATTTACATTTACAGCTCTTGCTCATTTCTTGGTTAATTCCAAAACCAGGGTTTGACCTAAAGGCAAACCCCTAATCCCTAATCCCCCAATCGTCTTCGCTTTTCTGTGTGTAGGTTGCAGGTACGCGGCTGAGATTGAAGATCTGGAATCCTTGTGCAGAGACGAACCGATCCCCCTTCGTTTGACAGATTTTTCGGAGGACCGTGGCGTCGGGCGCCATCGTCCTGACAACTTTTGCTCAAATTTGCAGGATAGCGCCGTATCGACATTTTACTGCTAATTCCAGGTCCGCAGCTTCATCCTATAACCTAAACTCAGTTTATAAGCGAATCTTTATGACTTTCTATGCATGCTTAGCTTAATTCTTCTATGCACATTCTTTACAAAAGAGGGTAGCCTTGCTTTCCTAACCCTTGAAATTCATTTAGCATCCAATCTTACATTGTGTAGGATTGAATCTTATGAGTTTCAACCCCTCTTTTGAATGTAAAGTCTCTCCCCTAAGTGAAAACCCATCGAATCCTAGCGAACCTCCCTTCTCTCTCCTCGGAGTCGGAAGAGGGGAGAACAACTAGGGTTCGACCGCGATTTTCCGCTTTACATTTTGGTGAACCTGACGTGAACATCCTTTCTGATTTTTCATGCTTAGATCTGAAAAGTTGATTACATTTCCATGTTTGATCTTTTGCAAAATTTTAGAGGTGATTGCATAAAAACCCTAAATTTTCTTTTTGAACATTAAACTTGCGAAATGTTTAATTGTTAATGCTTGCTTCAGATCTGCTTTTCTATTACAAATTATCAATTCATGTCTGTACTTTAATTTTGAAAATTAAGTGGTTAAAAGTCAAAACCCTAATTTTTGAAACCCTCTTGATTCAACCTTTGTCCGACAATTTCACTGATCAAAACATCTCCAAATCAGCTGTAACTTTGGATTCTGCAATAAAATCATCATACCTTTCATCCCTGCAAATTTCGAAAAAAGTTGCAAGGACCGTGTTGCACTCCGAGCGCCACGGTCCCGGACATTTTTTCCGAAATTTCGGGAGACTGTTGTGATTGTATTTAACAGCTTAAATCTGGAAGATTGGCTGGTTTTACTGAAAATTGCTACCTCTAAGATCAAAATCTTTTCTCTCTCTCTAGTGCATGAGTTTTACAACAGTAAGCCCTACTTACACTATTCCCGTTAGACGAAGCCGTAGAATTAAGTCCTTCCGAGGTTTAACTACCAAGGAGATGGAACCTAATTTGAGTAGCCTTTTTAACGAGGATATGGGTAATTCCTCTAATCCTCCTAATGATGAAGAAGCTCCCCATGAAGTTTCCGTTGAACAACTTTCCAAATTGGATAACCAATTTGACGATTTTCACCAATGGATGTCTCATGAGTATCCCGATAGTCAAGCTCTTCCTTTAATTGAGGGTCTAAAACGCATGCTTCAAAGTGATAAGAATGGAATTGATGTTTTACGTGGTATCACACATATTTTGGATTCGAATATGATGCCTATGAAGAGTTGTGCTGAATCTTTAGGTTATACACAACCTCCTACACAAGTCAATCATTCTATTCCTTTGACAACTACTATTGCTAGTATACCTACCTTTACATCAAACATCATGGCTACCTCTATACAAGACATTCCTCCTGTGATCACTAGTCATGGGGGCAATCCTCCCTCTTCTTCAATTAATCCTCTTCCTTCATTCAATCCAACTTCTTCGTACATTCCTTCAATGAATGTTCCTATTACATCTTCACAAATGAACATGACGCAAGGGGGCAATTCATTTAACCATTCCATTCCTCCTTGTAGTGTTCCTCCTATCCAATCATCCCCTATGGTTGACTATCATAGGGTCCCACCACCTTACTCTTTACCTTCTTTCAATAACATCACACCTCCATCTCAATCTAACACATCCAATATGAATTCTTCGACTGAAGCGACCATTAACAATCTTGCACAAACTGTCTCTTCTTTACAGCAACAAATTGCCTCTATGAATCAATCTAAGTTTAGTGTGCCCACATTTGACGTTGCGAGCCCACTTTCTCTTGATATTGTTCGAGCTATTCCCCCTAAACATGTTGAAATTCCGCATTTGGAGCTTTATAATGGTAAAGGAGATCCTCTAACACATGTTAAGACTTTTCAAACAATATGTACCGATTTTGCTTATGACCAAAGGTTGCTTGCAAAACTGTTCACTAGAACATTAAGAGACAAAGCCTTACAATGGTATTGCTCGTTGCCTTCTTATTCTATTACTTCTTTCGAACAACTTGCAAATGCTTTCATTCAACAATTTCAAAACAATATAAGTCCTAAAGTTACTTTGATTGATTTAATGCATTGTAAACAAGGTGTTAAAGAAAAAGTGACTGATTTTATTGGTAGATATAAGCATTTGTATGCTCAAATTTCTTTTCCAGTACCTGATAATGATATTCAAAGAATCTTTATTTCTAATTTACAAAAAGATATTCGAGACAAACTTCTGTTTTCTGAGTTTACTTCTTTCCAACAGTTGTGTGCCACTCTTCACAATTATCAACTGACTGTGAGTCAAATGGAACAATCACATCCTATGGCTCCGAGTGATAAGGGTGATAGCAGTCAACAACCATTTGGGAAGATTAAACCGAACAGAGATTCCATCAAATTCAATGAAAACATCATCAACAACAATGTGAATGCAGCATCAGGTGTGCCTCCTATTTCTAAATTTTTCAGGAAAGAAAGAAAGTATACTCCTTTGAATGAATCATTGCATGATATTATGAATAAGTTATTGGGACAAAATGTGCTTACTCTTCCTCCTGTACGACAAATTGATCCTGCAAAGATTACTTCACCTTATTTTGATCACAAAGCTTTTTGTCATTTTCATCGTCAGCCTGGTCATGATACTGAAAAATGTTTTTCTTTAAAGGGTAAAATTCAGGATTTGATTGATAATAATACTATTTTTGTTTCTAGAGTGAATGATAAAGGCAACACATCTGTAGCTCCTCCTAACCAAAATCTTCAGATTTTCACTAATCCATTGCCTTCTCATACCTCTAATGCAATTGAGGCTAATGATTCCTCTCTTTCATCTGATGGTCTTGTGTCTATGACTCCGAATGTGATTAACTTTGTAGAGCAGCAAGAAATCCCTAAAGAACCTTCCATCACATTTGATTCTAGTGAAACCATTAGAGCACCTGATGGTCCTTTATACATAGTTGCAAAAGTCAAAAATACACCTTGCCGTGGAGTGCTTATTGATCCTTCGTGCATGATTAATGTTATTACTGAAGAATTTCTTTTTACTTTGCAATTGAATCAAGTGATCTATGACAAAACAGATGTGATTGTGAAACTATTTGATGCATTTTCTTCTCCTGCAATTGGTTCTATTACATTGCCTATTGAGGTCCATAATAAATCTCTTGATGTGAACTTTTCTATTATTCCTTCTTCCGAACAATTTCGTGTGAAGCTTGGCTATCCTTGGCTATCTTCCATGAAGGCTATTGCTTCTCCTATACATAAGTGTTTGAAATTTCCCCATAATGGTGAAGTTGTTACTGTCAATCATAGTCTCTTTAAACCAGCTGAAAGAACCTCTAGTGTTCCTATTGATTACTTTTGGCCTAAACAATTCCAATCTCTTCCCCCGCGAAGTGATCATCTTTTCAAATCTTATCAAAAGTGGAAAACAGATATGATCCTATCTTTAAGTGAACCTAGAACACCTAAACTTGACATTCCTATCATTCTTGAGAAGGAAATTCTTCCTTTGAAAGATAAAACTAATGTCTTTCCTCAAGAAGATTCCCAACCCGTCCCCATGGATGTGACTATGTCTATGCCTGATAAATCTTCTAAGAGTAGATCTATACCTCCTCGTCATGATGGACTTGGTCTTCTCCCTAAACCAAAAATTCCTCCTTTATATGAAGCAGTTCCTCCTCCTGCCTTTTATAGAGAAAAGAGACCTTCTTCTTCTCCTATTATCCAGCCTAAGAGACCACAACCTAAACACCCAAATGATAAGGATGAGAACATTCCTCCTCCTCTATCTTCTACACTTCCTACTAAGACTAGACGTAATCGTTCTGCACGCGAACGCCGACGAAAACGTCGTCTTAGGGCTCAAGCAGCCGCTTCTCAAAATTTACAATCTCCAAAAACACCTTCAACAAGCATTATTCCATTTTCGCCTCAGCCGGATATTGAGCCTAAATCTCCTAAACATAAGATGCATGATGGTCTTGATCCTGTGCGAGTTAAAGATCCTATTTTTATAAATCTTGATGATGATATAGATGAAAATGTTATTCATGATGAAAATGTTACTCCTCTTGCTTCTGATAGTGAATATGAACTTGTTGATGTTGATAACCATCTATCTAATGAATTTTCTAAAGCACTTATCCTAGCTCCTAGACAAGAACAACGTGGCTTGGAACATGAACATAGCCCTTGTTTGGACCTTGTGATAGCTCCATCTACTGTGTTGGATGTTCCTCCTCTAGCGTGTTCCCTGCCTTCCCGAAACATTGATCAGCAAGATCGGGGGGTAGATGACGTGCTAGACTAGTTACATTAGCATAGCAGATTCTCTCCCCCTCTCTTTTGTTACTTCTTCTATATGTTATTCTCATTCTTCTATTTGTCGTCCTTAGTGTTGTCTACTTGAGGACGATGCAAAGCATTGAGATCTCTTTGGTCTCTCTCATGTTGACTCAAAAGACACATGTGTTCCCTTCTTCTAGGTGACCTTCCTTGATTGGGGAATGAAGAACAATTATGCATACATACATATGATATATACATGACTTATCATACAGCATACTGACCCCGAGGAAAGCGAAGTCACCTCGTGTTTTGTGTTTTGTGTCTATTATCCTTGGGTTTATCTCACACTTGGGGGCTAAATCTTTGCGATAACGTGCTCCTTTCCTTTCTCATTTCTTATGTGTATCACTACGTTAAAACAATCACCCCCGTTGAGGCGCGTGTGATCGCTTTAACGTAGGGGGCATACACCCTGACTATCCCTTCATGATACTTGAAAATTTCTTGGCGAACTTAGCTTTGCCTTGAAAATTTTCGGTATTTCTCTTACATGACTCATAGTGAGGGAACCTTACTACTGACAGTCATGGTTCTTCCTCGTGATCTTCCCTTTTACTTTGTCAATCGAAGTCGTAAGATCCTTAGTCCACTGGGGGCTTGGTGTGTCTTGCCTCCTTGACGTGGTGAAAGTCTTTCAATGTTGTTTCCTTGTACTTTACCGGAAGTATGAGCATACATACTCCCGCTAAAGTGGGGGCTAAATGTAGCGTCCTAAAATTGCGACACTTGCAATTTCGACTGCATTTTGGTCTTCACGATGGCGACGCAACACGCAACCTAAATGGAGACCCCAAAACTTGCTCACGACACCAAAAACTGCATTTTTCAAGCACCATTGGCCTGAACCTCCTTGCACCCCGCTGTCCCGGAGGTGGGACCAGAGCGCCCAGCGCCCTGGTCCCTCAGGACCAGGGCGCCCAGCGCCCTGGTCCTCCAGGACCATGGCGCCCAGTGCCTTGGTCCCTGGGTCCTATTTTGGGCCCGGTTTCCTAAGTGATATCGGGTCTTTTTTATTGCAATTTGGAAATATACTTCCCTGGTCGGCCTAAGGTCGGGAAAATCAGTCTATCAGCCCTAATTGACAAGTATATAAACTACATTTTCCTCTCTCATTTGGAGAGATGGAAAAAAGGCAAAAAGCAAGATTCAAACATTCAAGCATTCAAGCATTCAAGCATTCCTTCTAAGTCTCCATTCAAGGCTAAGTGTTGCATTCAAGACAAGGATTCAACCATTGAAGAGGAGATCACTTACTACATGCTACCTACAACATACTACATACTACGACATACAACATCTAAACCTTCGCACATAAGGATACCAACATCCTTAGAACAAGGTATTAGTACTTGTTTACATTACAGTCATTTACATTTACAGCTCTTGCTCATTTCTTGGTTAATTCCAAAACCGGGGTTTGACCTAAAGGCAAACCCCTAATCCCTAACCCCCTAATCGTCTTCGCTTTTCTGTGTGTAGGTTGCAGGTACGCGGCTGAGATTGAAGATCTGGAATCCTTGTGCAGAGACGAACCGATCCCCCTTCGTTTGACGGATTTTTCGGAGGACCATGGCGCCGGGCGCCATCGTCCCGACAACTTTTGCTCAAATTTGCAGGACAGCGCCGTATCGACATTTTACTGCTAATTCCAGGTCCGCAGCTTCATCCTATAACCTAAAATCAGTTTATAAGCGAATCTTTATGACTTTCTATGCATGCTTAGCTTAATTCTTCTATGCACATTCTTTACAAAAGAGGGTAGCCTTGCTTTCCTAACCCTTGAAATTCATTTAGCATCCAATCTTACATTGTGTAGGATTGAATCTTATGAGTTTCAACCCCTCTTTTGAATGTAAAGTCTCTCCCCTAAGTGAAAACCCATCGAATCCTAGCGAACCTCCCTTCTCTCTCCTCAGAGTCGGAAGAGGGGAGAACAACTAGGGTTCGACCGTGATTTTCCGCTTTACATGTACAAACCTAGGTTTTCCCTTTTAGGGTTTCTTGACCTATTAAAGGTTGAGTTCTTTCTTTTCATTGTAAGAATCACATTACATATTTTTGTGAATATTGAGCTCTTTTTTTTAGCATATTCTCTGTGTATTTGTTTTTCTGTATTTGCTTCCTTGCTTCTCCTTGTAATGGGTTTTTCAGCTTGCAGAGATCATTTGGGCTCCTGTGGTGTTGTATTTTCTCAACTCCAATAGAAAAGAGTTGTTTATTATGAATGGCTAACCAATCTTAGGTAGATAAATAACAAGCCATGATGGGATGGGTAAGTTTATTATGGAAGGATAGGTTGTGAGCGTGTACAAAGTGAAGTGGAAAAGGGATTGAATCTTGAAGGAGGGAGGAGCAATGTCTCTACACATGGCACCAATAACCCAATTTTCACCATGGTACTTGCCCAGGGTGCCATCGAACTAGTTTTAACCATTGGACAGATTTATTTCTCTTTACTTTTTTAGATTTTTTAATTTTTTTGTGTCACAAGGTGCCTGTTTGCCAGGTTTTCACCAAGTAACAATTTTTTTTATTATTTTTATTTATTTTTTGTATTTTTTTGATATTTTTGTATTTTTTTGTATTTTTGAATTAGGATATTCTAAAGAGCTATGTATAAAACTTGCGAAGGTGCATGTTGTTGATAGGATCTTCCAAAGGTTCTCCATCTAGTGTTGAGAGCTGATATGCACCTAATCCATAGACTATTGTGATGATGTAAGGACCAAGCCAATTGAGCTCAAACTTTCCTTTCTTTTCTCGGTCATGTTGATTCTAATGATTCTCTCTTAATACTAAGTCACCCACTTCAAATGTGTGAGGCTTTACCTTATGATTGTAGCTGTGACTCATTCTCTATTGATAAGACAAGATGATTAAAAGCAATTTGTCATCGCTTGTACAATAGTTCTAGTTCTTGTAAGCGGGAGACCCTGTAGTATTTGTCACTGATTATATCGCACAAAGAGACTCATAAGGATGGTAACTCGACCTCTATAGGCAAGATAGCTTCGACACCATAGACAAGTGAGTAAGGGGTAGCTCATGTAGGTGTGCGAACACTTGTGTGATAAGCCCAAAGTGCGGGGTTAAGCTAGATGTGCCAATTTCGGCCAACATCATTGATTGTCTTTTTGAGGATTCTGAGAATGGTTTTGTTAGACGCCTCAGCTTGACCATTACCTTGGGGGTAGTATGGATTGGAGAAGCGGTGGTTAATATAGAAACGATCACAAAGTTCACAAACATCCTAGTTCTTGAATGGACATCCATTATATGTGATAATGGAAAGAGGAACACCATAGCGACAGATAATATAGTTAAGAATGAATGTGGCAATCTGTTTTTCCAGTGACTTGGGTGAGAGGAATGACTTCAATCCATTTTGTGAAATATTCTATAGCAGTGATAATGAATTTATGGCCATTGGAAGGAGGGTGAATCTTTCCTATGAGATCGAGTCCCCACTGACAAAAGGGCCAAGAAGTCGCGATCAGTTGAAGTTCTTGAGATGGCGCATGAATGATGTCTCCATGAATCTAACATTGCTTACATTTCTTGACAAACTGATATGAATCTTTTTTCCATAGTGGGCCAGTAGTATCCAATCTTGATAAGCTTCTTGACTAAGGTCGGACCACTAGAGTGGGCACCACATATACCTTCATGAACCTCTCGTAACTCTATTTGAGCTTCATCACTCTCTAAACATATAAGAAGAGTGTCATCTAGACCTCAACGGTAAAGGGTGATGGGTGAAGAATGTGTCCTATAATTTCATTTGAATTTGCGACTATTTTATTACCCACTTTTACCAACTGTCCTATGATTTATTATAGTTATTATGAAAAAATTGATAATAAACATGACTGGAAGAAATGCAAATTCTTTGGCATTTAACCTAATAATAAGTACTAATTCGGGTGCTTATGTGAGCAAGGGTCTCTTGGTTGCAAAAGTGCGTAATGGGAAGCTTGGATGTATTTGTAGATCTACAGGGGAACCAGTTTTTGGCATCATGTTTTGTTTTGTTATTCTGTTTTAAATCAGTTGTAAAGACTTTAAATTAGTGGTTTGCATTTACGCTGTTATTTTGTTAAAGGGAACAAACTATTGTTATTTTGCCCCTCACGGTTGTGAACCATGAGGGACTAAACTTGGATAATTGTTACTATTCCCGTTGATAATCTAGTCTATATATATAGACTAAGTTATGTAGTAAACATCTATTACTTTATGTTCTAAATAAAAATCTGTTGGAAACAATACAAGTTTTGTGCCATATTAGAATTCTTTCACTCATCGCTGGTTGTTGGGGAAAGGGCCCACTCCCTCTGGTCATCGATTGGTTTATTGTTTTACTTTCTTGTGGATTGTGTATCGAATGCATTCAATAGATCTGTAAGTGTGGTATGATTATATAATTATAATTTTTATTTATTTTATTCTATGATTTATTAATTTATGATTCTCATTCATAAACTGGTTTGGTAATTGGAACTATTCAGGAGCACTTCAACAATTGCTACGTGTGGAAATGATCAAGATCTGAATAAAGATTTAGCATTCTGTTGATTGATTCCCAAAAGAAAGTCTTTGTCCTATCGCTAGCACAACATTGTTATTATCTTGTCGCCAAATTAACAGACCTTGTCACCAGAACAATATTAAGTATTTTGTATGAAATAAATCATAAAGATTAGTTTATTCTATTGAATATAACTTTGACTGCACAACTCGAAGTTTAATTGCATCTTTTCTTAATAAGGTTATTGATAATATAATTGGTTGTGCATTAGGTTAAAAGGAGGAGTTTGTCTATTTACAAAGTGTGTCTCAAATAGAGCCTTAGATTAAAAAGTGTGTTGTAATTTAATTCTTAGAGTAGTAAGTATGTTTTAATTTCATTAGAGTGTGTGGTTGATTTGTGGAGAGTGTGACTTTCCATTTGAATTAAATTTGCATTCATCCCCACTTAATTCAGAATTTGCGTCCCTTAGGTAAACAACCACAATATCCTTCACAAGTCTACGGATCCTGGATTGACACAGTTAGGAAGAAACTGAAGAAACCGACATTCAAGTGAAACATAAGATAAACATTGCTCATATTTGAACCCTCAGTTTTGCCCAAAAAAGGGTATCAACTAAAATGACATAGCGAGAAGATTCGCGGATGAAAGTACAACGCTGATTGTTGGATAGGTCAGGGGAAGGGTATTGTTGTGAAGATATGTAAAAATGGCACCGTACCAAGGGGAATCGGGACCAATGACACATATCATCTCGACAGGAGTGATCTCATACGAGGGAACCAAAAGGTTATCCACCAAGAACTCATAGCGGGTCTCTTTCTGTAGTAGATCCATCAATGAAGAAATATGTGTGATTTTTATCTAGTTGTAGCCAAAAAATCCATCCATCAATGATAACATTGCATGACCAGCTGTGAGATCCACTAGCAAGTCAATATTTGGCAGTAGAAAGTCGTCTTTAGGACAGGCTTTATTTATTTCTCAGAAATCTGTACATATTTTGATGCTACGATTTGGCTTGTTGACGGGTACTAAATTAGAAATCCACTCAGGGTAATCAATTGGTCTTATGAATCCAACATCGAATAGTTTCTCAAGTTCTACCTTTACTAATAGTGCTACTTGTGGATGCATTTTCCTTATTTTTTGCTTCACTAGATTTGCTCCTGGTGTAACTCTCAAATGGTGCATTACTAGATCAGGGTCTAGTCCAGGCATATCCACATATGACCATGCAAAATTGATTTGTCATTTTGTGAAGAAACTTATGAACTTCGACCTTTCTTTTTCTGTTAGGGATTGTGCTAAGAATGTGTTGTGCAAAATCTCTTATGTGCCAATGTTTGTTTTGATAGTTTCCTCCACCAACATGAATGATTTATCCTCATATGATTTCGTCAAGAGGATGTCGAGCCTTCCATCTTCAGGTGCCTTAGAGAGGTTTTCACCCTCAGATGCATCCTTTCTTTTTACTTTTTTAGAGTCAGATAGCGCCACAGTGTGGTTTTCACCATAAGACCCATGATTTGTTTTTTATTTTTTATATTTTTGTGACTAGAAGGCCCAAGACCATCACCGAAGTATGCCACACTATTGAGTTCTATAGTGTACCCCGCTTTATGGTCCCCAAGTGGAAGATAATCTTGTATTCCCAAGTACTCTTTGAAAGCATCGTCATTCTGAAATGTGTCTAGTCATAAAGGTCCTTTGTGGTCCCAATCAATGAGTTGTGGGTGAATGAGGGGAAGGCCATCAATGTTTTCAAAGTCAGTGGGAGTAAGGGTAAAGACACAATTGTCTTCAGGTATATCAAGGTAATTGTTGAGGTCGTTTCTAGCACTCTCTTCATCTGTCTCAATTGTAAACAAATCCAAATTGACATCACTAGAAGGGCATTCAGCAACGAGAGTCCTCACTCTTCGTGATTTCAACCTAGAACCTAGAAACGGAGACTGTTTGGGATCCTCGGGAGTTTTTCCTTTATTATCCTCTTTTTGAGCTGTAGACTCTGAAGTAGTTTGACCAACCCTAAATTTTCTATTGAAATCTTCTTACTCTGTAGGTTCACCTAGTTCTCTGAATGTTTCGGTGAGCTCATAATCACTAGATGATTTGTCTGAACCCCATTCCCACTCATTGGAATTAATGGAATAGTGTTTCTCTTGTTGATCATTACAGACTATGATTTGCAATGCTTCTTTAGATTTGTAAGTACCTAACCTAAAAGGTATGAAACCAAGTCCTTTGGAGCGTTGATTTTTAAACGTCAATTATGGTTGCAAAGGTTGAGTGCTACCTTCTTTTCATAAGCCAAGGGGGCTCTTACCATCGTATCTGAATTTTTGCAAATTCTTGAATCCTTTGCCATACTTTTCACATGGTATCTTGATGTGATCTTGTGTATCCTCTTCGAGTTCTTTATAAAGCATTTTATATAAGTCCTCTTCTTCCATCTCACCCCACTTTTCGAATATAGTAGGATCCCATTTTAGTGTAATGATATATACCTTTTTAGAAGGATGTGGTCATCCATATTCTTTTGGAGAATCCATTACTTGTCTTAGGTACATAGTTTGATTTAGAGTGTACTCGCCCATGCCTTTGTCCTTATATTTCCCTTTAAGTTCATGTTGTTTTGATGTGGAAGGTTTTAATGATTCAGGGTCAACATATGCGGATGATGGGGTTGCTTGTCTGCAGATTGGTATTATTGTTTCCAATTTTGATCACGGGTTGTTGCAATATATGAACGGATTCGGATCACCATTAATGGTCACTTAAACTCCATTGTGTGGGAACTTAATACATTGATGATATGTAGAAGTAACAACTCTCATTTCATGAATCCATGGGTGTCCCAATAGTATATTGTATGTGAGCTCTAAATCAAGGACTTGACATACCACATCCTTCGTAACTAGCCCAACTCTAAGAGGTAAGGTAATTGTGCCCTTGGATGAGTGCTCTTCGTCATCATATGCTTTTATGGTGATAGCATGTATACAATTCACAACCTTTTATGAATATCCCAATTGTTTAATAGTATTCAATGTACAAATATTCAAACCTACTCCTCCATCTATCAATACTCATTTTATTTGGTTTTTATAGATAAAGGCTTCAATATTTAAAGGTGCATTATAAGGCTGGGTTACAAATGCGTCATCGGCTTCTGTGAATGTAAGGCTATGCGGAATAGAAAGGTATCCCACCATGGCTTGAAACTGGTCCATGTTCAGATCAATGGGTACAAAAGTCTCTCTCAAAGTATTATCAAGGATGTATTTATGTGTAGGGGATATGCATAAAAGCTCAAGGATAGAGATGAGAGTGGGTGTCTTCCCTAACTGATATACAAGATCATACTCATTCTTTGTGGATGAAGAGGTTGTGGGCTTGGATGGAACGCCTTGCAAGGTGACTTTACCTCGACGTGTTGTGACATTACATTTAGAGATTTTATCTTTGGAAGATGAGAAACATAGTCCAATGCCTTTTAAAACAACTTTACTCCTTTGGGTAGGGCCTTCAGGAGTTTTCTCCTTTATGATGATGATAGAAACATGATTATCCATTGAAATGTGATTAATAGTAGAATCATAGTCATAGGGCATCTTGGTATAATTGGCTTGATTATCCGTAGTTTTAGCTTTTCCCTTGTCATGTTTAGGAAATGGCTCCTTGAATATCGCATTCTCTTCATTGGAGGTATGACCATCAACCTCTATGTCACCTCTATCAATGAGATCATGTATGATATTCTTCAATCTGTGACAATTGCTAGTTAAATGCCCTTTACTCTTGTGATACTCACAATATTCATCATCATTCCACCAATTTGGTTTTACCTTTGGCTCATATGGTGGATCATCTAGTAGTGTTATTAATGTGTTTTCCACTGACTTCTTGAATGTTGTTTCAATCAGTTCTCCCAATGGAAAGTATTTCCTTCGAGGTTTTGATTACCTTTGATTGTTCACTTGATCATTCGTATTGGATGAGCTTGCATCGAGGAAAGTTATCTTTGGTTTCACAGCATTTGCATCTACTACCCTATCTTTGACTGTGTTCTTATTCTTGTTCCAAAAGTGGGGTTTGTCTTTCCCATTTTATTCCTCCTTATTTTCTTTGAATATCTTAATGACACCTTGTTCAATAAGGACTTTCTTTGTCGCCATTCCTTTCTCAATGACCTCTTTGAAGGTAGACAAACAAGCTTTTCTTAGCTCATATTCAATATCCTTGTTGACGTTTTGAGTGAACATTTATACCTTTTTTTTTACTGGATATCACAAGAGCATCGACTAGCAAGACCTCTCCATCACTATAAGAATGAAGAGAAGGATTCCCCATTTTTCTACCTTGTATTGCACAAAGTAGCCACTGACACATCTATTTCAATGTTACATGAAAAGTGTTGTATGAAACCCTCTGCTACATCACTCCATGACTTAATTCCAAGTGGAAGTTGGGAGAACCATTCCATTTCTTGTTCACCTAAGCTTTGTGGAAACAATCTCATCAAGTATGTTTCTTCTCCTACTACCTCAATGCAATCTATGAAAAATTATCTTATGTGAGCCTTAGGATCCCCTTTGCCTTTGTACTTATCAAATTTTGGTGTCACAAAATATGGAGGGAATGAAGGCATTGGAATGCTTCTATCAAATGGGTAAGGACGTATATCTTTCATTGTGTATTGTTGCTTTGGTGTATTCATGTCCACCATTTTCTTTTGTAAATCCTTAATCTGTTGTTACAAGTCATTCTTGGGTGGTTTCTTTTCTCTTTGAGCTATTCCCATGCCTGAACCATCGGGTGAAGGAGGAGGGATATAATGCATATATGGATGGTATTGATCATAGATGTGTTCATATGGAGGTGTTAATTTTAGGATCGGATTGATAATAGTAAACATAAAATAACAAATGCAACACACATAACACGGTGATACCCTGGGAAAACCTCCCTCTTGGAGCTGAAAAACCCAGCAAGAATGTCTCATATTAGATTAGAATAAACACAGTAGTAGATTACAATCTTAACCCTTCTTAGGGTACACAATAACTTATATGATATATAGATCTTATCAGACTTGATGTCACCACCCAGAATGCAGATTGTTGATCATATATTGGAATTCGCTTGTCTTGGAGAGAGGTCGCTCAATATGAACAAGAATTTAGTAGTGCATAGCAGGTTCAACAACTCAGAATGATAGTTTGCCCAGCCTAGGAAGAGTTTTCCCAATAAGGAAGGGTTCACCCAGCAAGTTCGCTTTACCTAGAAGTTGATTTCACTAGACCTAAGACATGTTCGTTGACTGGGAATTCAATTCACTTCTCTATGATGATAATTTAACCTCAAGTTGTTGCCCTTTAGTTATTCGTTGATGCAGAGATGATTCACACAAATGAATGATAGATAGATTGCTTGATGATGATGTGATTGTCAATTGATCTTACATATATAGGGAATGATCCATTTAAATACCCTTGGTCGGCCTTGTATAGTTTTGGCACCAAGTTACAATAGTAGAGGACTTGACCTATATCATTTATACATGTTACATGTAATACAAGTTACACCCATCTCCCAAATAGGCCCTGACCCAAATAGGATTTACACATTTATACAAAGTAAGATGCCAAAATCCTAAGGCCAACAAGCCACTTAGCATTTTATGTACTAGGTCGGCCTTAGAAGGGATTCAACCTAGCTACACATTAACACTCCCTCTTAGCTAGAGAGGATTCCTTCTAAATAACCAAGTCACATGGTGACAACCATCATGGCTTCTCCCATGAAAAATGCAAATGAACACAACCACCATGGCTACTCCTAGAGAGTGGGTTCATCATGGCTGCTCCCATGAATGGATTTACATATGAACATAACCACCATCTCTACTCCCATGGATGGAATCATGATGTACACCATAACTACTCCCAGAGGGTGAACAAACACAAGTGTTAAGTCATGGAATGACATCCACCATGCCTACTCGCAGAGGGTGGGTCCACCATACCTACTCACATAGGGTGGATAAACACAAGTGCTACATCATGGAATTTCTTCCATGACATCCACTATTCCTACTCGCAGAGGGTGGAACGAGGGATTTCACATCAAACTTCTCCGAGAGAAGAGTGCATTACCACCATGCCTACTCGCAGAGGGCAAAACAAGGGCTTTCACCTGAAACTTCTCTCGCAGAGAAGAATGAATTAACAAGGGATTGCACCTCCAACTTCTCCCTCATAGAGAAGAACTCATTAGCAATGTTTTAACCAAATCTTCATGACAATGTAGCTCTCTAAAGCTGAAATGTCAAGCTCCCTCTGAAGCTAAAATGTCAGGCTCCCTCTAAAAATGAAATGTCAATCTCCCTCTAAAGTTGAAATGTCATGCTTCCTCTAAAGCTGAAATCAATCTTTTGACCTCCTTTTCCAAGGTTACCTCTAGTTATGTATCACCAACTCGACTTTATGGCAGCAATTTATCTCTAGACTTCATCCTGTGATGCTTTCTCACAGGATGCCTCAAAATCGTCCTTCCTTTAAGAAACGCTTCCAGCCATCATCTCAGTTCTATGACTGTAAGCTTCAATTTATTTCTCCCTTGAATGCTTCTTGGTATGTCCTTTCTTTATCTCAAAGACCATCTGTACAGCATAAGCAAGAGCGCTTATTGCTTCACAAAAATCCCCTTCATATTCCTCTTGAATGTCAATCTCTTGATTGCAAATAGAATTCCAAAAACCTATAACCTGAAGAGAAACATCCTATGATGAAATATCTTGCAAGTAAGGGGCAAGTTTCTCATGGTAAGTACATTCAAATGCAACTTATCTGGTGCTAATGTAAATAACACACATTTTTAATGACTACATATGCAATACATGAACATTAAAGGACTACTTATCTCTTTATTGATTTTCCCGGCCATGTATTCAAGTGGAGACCTTACAAGTCTTGATTACTCTTTGTGGTTGATGAAGTCATCATTTTATATGGTGTAGCAGAATCACTGAGGTCTGCACACGAGGTTATCCAGTATGGAAACAAAGATAACTAGCCAAGGTGATATTAATATTGCATCGGGAAAGATGACATTATTTCCCTCCACCATGATTTTTGGGCATCATGTGCGTCATCAAATAAGCCTTTATGGTTGGCATTCTCACCAACATCTTGTGTGTAGAAGGAGAGGTGAAACAAACTACTATCAATCTGATCCAAACAATTTGAACCAAGCTTTGATACCATGTTAATTTTAGGATCAGACTAATAATAGTAAACATAAAATAACAAATGCAACACACATAACACAATGATACCCTGGGAAAACCTCCCTCTTGGGGGTGAAAAACCCAACAAGAATGTCTCAGATCAGATTAGGATAAGCACAATAGCATATTACAATCTTAACCCTTCTTAGGGCACACAATAACTTATCTGATATACATCGATCATCATACTTGATGTCACCACCTAGAATGCAAATTGTTGATCATATATTGGAGCTTGCTTGTCTTGGAGAGAGGTCGCTCAATATGAACAAGAATTTAGTAGTGCATAGCAGGTTCGAAAGCCCAAAATGATAGTTCGCCCATCCTAGGAAGAGTTCGCCCAACAAGTTTGCCTTCCCTATAAGTTGATTGCTTAGCATAAAATAGGATTTAGCCACTTAGCATTTTATATACTAGTCGGCCCTAGAAGGGATCCGACCTAGCTACACATCAACAGAAGGGACATAGTTATAGCTTGTATATGGACCACTTGGTATGGTGTTGTAATGAGGAGCACTAGGTCTAGGTCGATACATGTCATGACCATAAGGATAGGAGGTATCATAAGAGTGATCTTGAGTATTGCCCCCAAATCTGACACGGGGTTTCCTCGTGTCATGATTTTGAATATTCGCTTGAGTGTAATTGTATGTATCGGTACGATCTTGGGTATCATAATGGTCATGCATGGTGGTAGTTATTCTCCATGGGAAAGGACAACTGCGACGTTGCTCATTAGAGGTTCGATCATAACTAGCATGAGAATGAGCATATGTATTTGGAATCTCAGGTTTTTGAAATGGGGAGGAAGGTGATTCAAGCACGAGACGCTCTTTCTTACCACCATTATTAGGCCTCCTTTGTCTTGTGTTAACTTGATTTATTTGGTTTGTATCATCCTCCAAAATTTGTGACATATCAAAATCACGGGGTAGTCTCGTTCCACTTTGTGCCATGACTTGTAGGGTGAACTCACAATGTTAGTTCCCACTTTTTCGTACATCCTAATTTTTGCTGAAATCATACATTTTTTAGAAAATATAATGATTTAAGCTTTAAGAGGTCCCATTTGAAGTAATAAATTGAAGAGAGTTAGATCAAAGGCTCTTAGATCAAAATTTCTTGGATAGAACCTCTATACTTCAAAATCATAATTGCAATGGAGTCTCCTTTGCATCTATCAAATGCTGATAAAAAACCAATTTTACATTATCTTTTGGGGGGTCAAATGAATTCATTTAGAAGTTTTTTTGTTTTTTAAGTATTTAGCCCTTATTATAAGCTTTCCAAATAGTATAATTTTTAATATATTTAATTTCATTAATATATTTTTATTTTATTTCTTATGAATGTAGGGTTTTCACCAAACATGAACTTCTTTGTTCAATGCTTATGGAAAAATAGTAAACGTCACCCAAAAAATTTTGAAAAATATTTACGCACTAGGTATTTAAGTCTTCTTTCCGACCAAAAAATAAATAAATTGATTTTCATTACATATACAACAAGTTATGTAATATCAAATGGACAGGTGTCAAAATTACAGTTAAATCGACTTCAAATCTTAATAAAATATGAAATATTGAAGATAATGTTAGAAAACCAATTGCAAACACTAGATATGGATGTTACAAAAACCGAATTCGAAAGAATCATGTACATATATATTATATAAAAAAAGCTATGCTATACAGAGTGAGTATGACTCTTTAAAATGTTGTTTTTTTGAAAAAAACTAGTTTTCGAGGGAGATAGAAAAATGGAAGAAAATTGATTCCAAAAATTATCAAAAAAATATTTTTAAAATCTACATACAAAATGACACAAATCACTAGTTCATGGCATCTACAAATTCCTTACGGTTTAGAAGTAATAGGTGTCTAAATCTGAAGTTTTTTCTGAAAATGAATATTGCAGTGTCAAAGTTGGCAAAAAAGTGTAACCCACTATTGTGGGTTCACCCAAGTTCATAGGAAATATTGTCTATCTCTTTTCATTATTTCTTGAACTAATTTATTAAAATGGGTATCCATGATAGTTTCCTCAACTTCTGTAGAATCCACGGATACATTGTCATTGTCATTATCATTTCCATTGTTGTTGTCATTGTCTGGTATATTACTGTGGTTGTCAAATGGATTGTAAAATTCATCTCCATCAAACTCATAGATACTCATGTTTAAAGACCTTAAAGCTTCTTCAACTTCTCTTCTAGACCTTTGTGAATGTGTTTCAACCATAGACTAAAGTCTTGACCAAAAATGAGAGGTAAGATGAAGATGCAAAGACTATGGAAGACCAAGAGGTGTATGAAGTGTAGATGAATTTAGGGTAAATTTGAAATGTCCAAGAGTGTAAGATCAAAGTATGTATGTGTGAGAGAAAGGTGTGGCTTCCAAAGAGATGATGGATTGCTTGATGAGGTAAGTTGACCTTGACTCAAGAAGACCAAATGAGACCCTAAGATCATAGATCTTGATACAGGAATCACCTAGTGTTGTGTTGTAGTGTGTTTGCAAAATTTGATGAGGACAAGCAAAGTAACCTTTTGACTCAAATTTAGAAGATATGTATGAAGGCAATGCAAATGAAGGAAAATGATTGAGTATGTGTGACCAAGACAGGTTGACAGAAAAATGAAGCCCTCTAGGAAGCAGCCTTAGAATCTCTTTGAATTTGAAAACTTAAGTCCCTTTTGTTCTCAAGGGTTTTCAGTAATCTCCCAATTGTGAATGCAGACGCAGTTTTAACCAACCTAGATGTGAATTATGATCACAGACACAGTTCCAGTAGACTCGAACGAGGTTTTCTGGTGATAATGACAATTTTATTTTGAAAGTCAAAGACACAATTCTACTTTGCAATGATTTCTCAACACAGACGTGGTTTTAATTGATAGAGACATAGTTTCTGAAAATGTGACAATTTTTAGATGATGATCTATTGTAGGACACATACACAATTATGTACTGCACAGACGCATTTTCCCGACACAGGTGTGGTTTTAACAGACGCGTTTTTCGATAATTTGTTCAATTCTGTCCAATTTTGAAGTTGTTTAATGTGACCAAATCTCAATGTTTTGACTCTTTTTGTGGCAAGAGGACACAATAACAATGAAGACTCAATGTTTGAAAGTTTTTTATCCAAAGGATCAAAAATGTTTCCAAATGTGAAATGTTTTTTCATACACTTGAAAACATGGTAGACACAATGTTACTTTGTTTTGGTTGAAAATGTTTCAGTGTTTTGATCATGCAAGCACAAATCCTAGGGCTGGTCGGGACAATAGTTGTTGAATCTCACTTGGGGGGTTACCCCAACTATGCAATTCAGAGCAAATACTTAGATACTTGACCCCACTGGCTCCACCCTCAGCACTCACTTCTCCGGGGCAGCCAAGCACCAGTCCCCACGAAAAATCCCCATGGCGAACTTTGTATCTCTACTAAGAACCATAAGAATGTGAGCCGCTTCAGAGGTCCGACCTCTTGCACCAACAACTAGAAGGTTTTTGGCTTCTAACATAAAATGGTGTCTAGTAAGGGCATCCATTCGGGTGACTATAATCAACAGTGTGTTACGCTCTATTAAATGGAAGGCCTCCCAACCTATAGAGGTTGCACTTTGTAGGGTTTATGGGGAGTCATAACATTGCATGTGACACCCGTTGCTTGCAACTTTCATCACAAATATTTTAATTTATAATGGCTTGGAAGAACTTAGCTTTATCCTGTTACCACTTGGGTCGTTCTCTCTCACTTGGCCTTATGGGCTACTCAGGAGGCAGGTCATCTAAAAGGTAAAACACAAAGAGCCTATTTCTCAAGAGACATAAGACACTTTTTAATTTTAGAGCACCAATTGAAGTGTTTTACTAGACTAAAGAAGACAAAGCAAACAATTTCAAAATTAAATCTTTGCCAAAGGTCCTGCACCAAACTTGTTAGTAGTTGTGAAATAATACCCCTCCTGCAAGCACACAAGTTAGGTAAAATTTTAGATTGAAAAGACTGTGAAATAGGGGCATTCGATGAGACATTTTTCTCCTTTTTAAATAGTTGCACCACTTCGTTAGTCGGATCAAAAGAGGTTAACCCTAAAAACCAAATTTGAAAACCCTAAATGAAAGCAAAAATGGAAAACTGAAAACACAGACGCACCTATACCAGACACAGACGCAGACAGATGAAGCAGAGATGCAATTTCCATATCTGAGACCTGCAAAACAGACAGCAAAACACATACGCGACAGAAACCTACACAGACACAAGATCTGAACACAAACACAACAACACAGCTCATAGACGCGATTCCAGAGACCTGAAACTGCAAACTGAGAAAAAACCTTGCAAAAAAAATGCAACAATACACAACACAAATGCGAAAAGAAAAGAAAAATGTGATAAGATGCTATGCAGATGCAACTTTAGGATGGCAGATCTACAAAAACAACAGAAAATCAAAAATGCAGAATTAGCAATTGCAGACATGGAAACAAAACGCAGACGGAAAAAAATGTAGAATCGTCGCAATTCTAAACTTGCAACTTTTAAAAATACAAAATCTGCAAACAAGATGTCAAAATAAAAGGGACAAGAGTCCCACCAGGCGAGCCAAAATGTATACGGTGAAAATGGATAGTGAAAACAACAATATTGAAATACTAACAAGGATCAACCACAAAATCCTAGCCTAACAATGAAAGTAATCCATCATACACAAATGAAGATACCTAAGACCATGCAAACAAAGAAAATAAATACCATTCACATGTCTAGTATGGTTTCGATCTCCATTTCTTCCTATCTCCATTGATCTTATTTGATATATTTGCTCTAAGATTTTATATATGCACAAGAGCTCAACAAAGAACGAAAATGTGGTTGATAGCTTGATTGCAAGAAGGCTTGAGTCTGTCATTAGATAATTAGACGATTAGTGTTGATAATGAAGGAGAGTATCCTCTTATATAGAAGACACTATAAGAAATGAAAGGATAAGATTGAGAGGTGTAAAGATAAATGGTTTGCTAGGATTAAAGGGTAGGTAGAGGAAATAATTAAATGAAAAAGGGGTAGGTAAGAAAAGAATTAAGAGATTAATGACATGTGTCATGGGTAATAAAAACTAATGAATTAATTAAATAAAAAAAGATTTATTTAATTAATAGAGGAAGTAAGATTAATTAAATAAATAAGATATTTATTTAATTTAGGAAAAGAATAATCTAAATAAATAAAATTATTTATTTAAATGAGAAAAGGCTTAGAAGAGGATTAATGAATTAATTAAATAAATAAGAATTTATTTAATTAATAAAAGACTTAGGATAAAATAATTACATAAATAAAAATATTTATTTAATTAGACAGGACAATTTTAGGTGTCTACACCTAGTCTTCAAGGAATCTCAAAAATAAAAAATATATATATAAAAAGCATAAAAAATACAAAAAATATATGCAAAAAAATAAAGAAAAATCATATCGTCCATTAATGAAAACCACTTCGTAGCACTATGGGCACGTACCTTGGTGAAAACCTATTTTTTCAGGCACCAACGTAAATAAGTCAAATCCACTATATATTCAAACTATTATCACATTCTCACCCATCCCTTCATTCCATTTCCATCCATTTGTTTCCATCCATTTACATCCATCCATCACACCTTCCATCGCAACTTCATTACATTGCATTTCATTCTAGTCCTACCCATTTAAGATGGCATTCTTTACCCTAGTCAAGCACTTCCATCACACATCACTTTGCTAACGTCGCCACCTCTTTCGAAATGAGATGATGAGCTAATCTAACCATTGTGAATATGAATCCACCCATTCACACTGAGCTTGTCCCCATCACACTAATCTTATAGACATCATATTAAGCTTATCCCCATTACATTGAGCTTCCCATCCATCTAAGTTTATCTTGACTTGCACATAAACCAAACACCTATCGACAACGTGTTAACCAAATCCGAGAAGAGATCATCCCACTAGAAAATCTCCTAGTCAACCTATCTTTTGTCTGCCATCAGTTTATCCCCCATCATGCCCATCGACATTCATCCTTCCCATGCCTAGCAGCCTATCCAAATTCATGTCCTACTCTTGGAAAGAGATATTTGTTGGTCACACATGTCGTTTGCATCTATGATCTTTTCATTTTGATTTTATTTTGTGTCCCAGGACTATCCCTATTCATGGCTACCTTGATCATCTTGTATCTTGGTATCTCTTGGTTGGTGTAAATTGGGGCATAGTTTTTATGGTATGATGTGTTTGATGGATTTTTATGTGTGATCCAACAAGTCTAGCATTAACTGTTAATATGTAGGTATAGTTGGGACAACCATCCCTTTGCATGTACCAATCAAGTCCCCATAAAGGATTTTTGTGCACAAGGATGCCATCACACTCTTATACCTCATATATTCCATCATGGTTATCTATGAAATTGCATGTATTGGGATAACCTATTGTTTGTGAGTCTAGTCCACTCATCAGATATTCATAACATCCTGATTCTTATAGTCATTGATGTCAATAATCCGTTTTAATATAAAACCTGTGAATTCTCTCCATATAATACAAACAATAAACCCATTCCCCCCACTAATCAACCCTCATATTCCTGAGAGTCCTATTTATTCACCCCCCTTGCTATGTCTTCCTATTTTTTTGTATTATGGTTCACACATAAAAAAATAAACACTTACCTTTTCACCTCACATTGCATTCGTTTTTTCCATGGCATTACATTCATTTTCATTTTTCATTGCATTGTTTAGATTTCATTTTAATTATTAGGATTCATTCACTTTGATTGTTTAGATTTTATTTACACTATTAGTATTCCTTCGTTTTCATTTTTAGGATTCATTCATTTTAGGCATTTCATGTACATTCAATCATACTCATTTTCATTAACTGCATTGCATTTGTAAAAAATCATCCCTTTTTCATATGCCTATCATAAACATTGCAATACATCATAAGCATATCCATCCATATCTCCTATATAGATCCAGATATCCATCATGGTAATATCATCATCCATAAATCATCATAGATAACTATAAAATCACATGCATCAAACACATGTTATGTCCATCCTTCATACCCAATCAATATAAACATCATACACATCATATAGTAATAAATATCCATACATCCATTCTGACTACACACACATTAGGAACATTGTAAGAATCATCATAGCATATGCTAGACAGTTCAAATAATCAGAAGACAACTGAGAGGGGAGTGGGGTGAATCAGTTGTCACAGATTACCGGAACCATTAGCAATTAAAACTTTAATACCGGAACCCAAAAAATTATTACCGGAATAGTAGTTAAACCAATTAAGCATAAACAATAATCACATAAGAAATACTATCCACATGACACCAAGATTTATACATGGAAACCCGATAAAGGAAAACACCACAGTGGGAAGCCTACCCATGGTCAGATAATACTTCTGCAATAAGTATGTGTATTACAATTGAGGGGCTTGCACTTGCAGGAAAGCCAACAGCCTAGAGCGCACTACTCATCACAAAAGGAGTCTCACTAACTACATAGAAATCTAGACTACAATCTGGAGAAATGTTGAACTACAAAAGATAGTGTCTCCTATGCCTGAGTACAGTTTTGGTTAAGCTCAATACCGGAGGACTAAATCCTCTTACATAAACCCAATTCGATCTCCAATGATCGACCAAATCCTCTGCCTGAAAGATATTACATTATTCGCACATTAAATCTCTTTCCCATAACCATGATAATCTACAATGAGATCTTACATCTATATATACAAATCGTCGACCATAAACAATTAGGTCGGCCACCAGACAATAAACCGATTACATAATTACAAAACATGTCGGCCTTAGACCAAACAAATAATATCCAACACATAAGACATCCCGGAAACACATCGAGAGGTCCAATCCACATGTTACATTAAAGTCGATCCATAACCTAGATCAATCGGGACCCAATATAGGTCCATATGCTACAACAATGATCTCCATCCGCCAAGCCTCAAACATGATCACCATCAGCATCCTGCAACTCCACCAGAAGTTGCACCAACAACACATGCAATTCATCAAAGATCTTCATCAAAAGCTCTGTCGGTGAAACCCTCACCGGAACCAGAAGCCAAGCTTCTCAGAAAACAGGATAGCATCTGATAACCGGACCAAAATAAACTTACAAATTATGAACATGAGTATCATGAATAAGCCAATTCCATAACCAAACCGTACCGAATCATGTTGGATCTAAACCAACCAGAAACTACTCAACCTACCAGGACCAGAAGGGTGTCGATAAAGCATCCAAACAACTAGTGTTGGCATCAATGACAAAACATGAATTCAATACATAATCAATTCCACCAAATGGCCAACAATATCCCCTTGTGGCATTGATGGCAACACTAGATGTGAAAAAACATCTAAGCACCAAGAAATGCCAAACAAATCTCCCCCAATGGAAGACAACCAACAATCTCCCACATACAGCTCTGAAATAAAGACCAAAATTCCCTTGTGAATGATATATTTGTAAAGCTCTGAATTATACGTATATCTCTCCCCCTAATGTATACAACTCCTTAAGTTTTCTTTTTCACATCAATATCTCTCCCCCTTTGACATCAATGCCAGAAATCTGACAAAAATATCAAAGAAAAAACATAAACCACTGAATCACAAAGCTGACTACTCCCCCTGAGCAGTAGCATCCCCACATCAGTGCCAGAATGAATAGCATCTCTGATAGTTCATACTGGACTGATGTTGAACCGCATCAATCAAGTCTCTACCGGAGGGGCAGAAACTTTCAATCTATCTCTCAGGTACTCAAATGATTCCTTAGGCAAAGGTTTAGTGAAAATATCTGCAATCTACTCTTTAGTGTTCACATAAACCAGTCTAACTTTTGCTTCCACATTTTCCTTCAAAAAGTTATACTTGATAGATATGTGCTTTGTCTTAGAATGAAATATTGGATTCTTTGATATATGAATAGCAACAGAGTTATCACAGTGAATAATTATCGGTGCATTACAATCCACCTTTATATCCTTCAACATTTTCTTCATCCATAAAACTTGTGTACAGTTAGTAGTAGCAACAACATACTCAGCTTCAGTAATAGATAAAGAATTACATGACTGTTTCTTGCTGATCCATGAAACCAACTTCTTTCCAAGAAAGAAAGCTCCACCGAAAGTACTTTTCTGGTCATCAACATCTCCAGCCCAATCAGCATCTGTATATGCACATAAAGTAAAGTCATACACAAACCATATTTCGATGTACCTTGTACGTATCTAAAAATCCTTTTCACTGCTCTCATGATTCTCACTAGGATCACTCTGAAATATTGAAACAATACAAACAGCATTCATTATGTCAGGCCTAGTCTAAGTCAAATAAAGCAGACCTCCAATCATAGATTTGTATCTTGTAGGATTTATCGATGCAGAAACATCTTTCCTTGTCAATCTCTCACTTGTAACCATAGGAGTACTTACCAGTTTAGAATCTCCCATACCAAATTTCTTCAACAATTCCTTAGCATACTTAGTTTGATAGATGAAAATACCTTTGTCAGTCTGAGTAATTTGCAAACCTAAGAAAATTTTCATCTCTCCAATCATAGACATCTCAAACTCTTTCTCCATATTCTTAGAAAATTCTATGCATAACATATCTTCACCTCCAAAAATAATATCATCAACAAATACTTCAATAATCAGTATATCATCATCAATGATTTTGTAATATAAATTATTGTCATCCCTACCCTTAGTAAAACCAAGCTTCAAAAGATATTTATCCAACCTTGCATACCAAGCTCTAGGTGCTTGTTTCAATCCATATAAAGTTTTCCTTAACCTACAAACCATGTTTGTATCATCTGATAGTGAGAAACCATCAGGTTGCTCAATATAAACTTCCTCATCAAGATCCCCATTCAAAAATGCACATTTAACATCCATCTAATAAGCCTTGTAGTTTTTATAAGCAGCATAGGCAAGAAATAATCTTACAGCTTCAATCCTAGCTACAGGTGCAAAAGTCTCTCCATAATCAATTCCTTCCTTCTGAGAATATCCTTTACAAACCAATCTAGCTTTATTCCTTATAACTTGACCATCCTCATTCAATTTATTCCTAAAACCCCATTTAGTTCCAATAATATTCTTATTTTTAGGTCGTGGAACCAAAGTCCATGTGTTATTTCTCTCAATCTGGTCTAATTCTTCTTCCATAGCTTTCAACCAATATTCATCTTTACATGCCTCAATTATTGATACCAATTCAACTTGTGAAATAAAACATACCTCATTAGTTGCCAATCTTCTCATTGTCATTAATCCATTGTTCTTATCCCCAATGATCTGATCTTCTGAATGATTCAATCTCAAATACCTAGGAGTCCTCTAACTCTCTGTTCCTCTTCCCGGTTCTTCAGTTACTGTAGAATTTTCTGATGCTGCCAAAGTAACTGGTTCAACATTTTGTTCCGGTAAAGGTGCTACCAGTTCAGATATAATCATTTCCACTGTTGGTTCCTTCTCATAAACTCTGATTTGACCTCTATTCAACTCATCCACTTTGACATTAGCACTCTCCACAATTGTCTACAATCTCTTGTTATAACATCTATATGCCTTGCTTTCATTAGAATAACCAAGAAATATGCCTTCATCAGATCTAGGATCAAATTTGCCAATGATATCATCTCTCCTAATATTACATTTACTACCAAATATTCTGAAATACTTAATTCTAGGTGTATTGCCAAACCATAATTCATAAGGTGTCTTACCGGTTTCTCCTTTCATATGTACTATGTTGCATGTATAAACCGATGTTCTCACTACTTCTCTCCAGTAGATATGAGGCAGACTAGCTTCCATCATCATTGTTCTAGCAGCATCCAAGATAGTTTTGTTTTTCCTTTCCACAACTCCATTTTGTTGAGGTATCCGGGGAGCATAAAATTGTCTTCTTATACCATGTTTCTCACAAAAGTTATTAAACTCACCAGATGTGAATTCTCCACCATGATCTGACCTCAAACATTTAATCTTCAATCATGTCTCAGTTTCCACTTTAGCCTTAAATATTTTAAACTTTTCAAATGCCTCAGATTTTTCTTTTAGAAAAGTAACCCACATCATTCTAGAATAACCATCAATGATTAGCATGAAATATCTATCGCCTTGAAAACTTTTAACTCTAGCAGGGCCACACAAATCAGTATGAATAAGACCAAGAACATCATTAGATTTATCTTGTATACTCCTAAAAGAGGTTTTGACTTGTTTACCCATTTGACATTCTTTACATACCGGATTATAGGGCTACATAATCTTAAGTATATCCCTAACTGCCTTAGTTGAACTGATCTTTACAATGCATTCAAAATTCACATGACACAACCTTTTATGTCATAGACAACTCTCATCAACCTGTGTAATTAAACGTGTCTTCTCATCGGAATTCAAATGAAATATATTACCTTTTATTTGTGTACAGGTTTTAATCTCCAAACCCGATCTGTTAATGATTTTGCATTTTTCATCCTTGAACTGTAATTGAAATCCCTTATCCACCAATTGTCCTACACTCAAAGATTGTGCCTTAAACCTTCAACATAATAAACATTGTCAGTATTGTTCTTACCATCCAATGATATAGTTCCTTTTCCTTTGATCATACATGCTTTGTCATCTCCAAATCTAACCAAATTGCCATCAAATTCTTGCAAAGATAGAAACTTCCCATTATCTCCAGTCATATGATGTGAACAACCATTGTCAATTACCCATTCATCATTGTCTTCAATTTTAGCAGCAAGTGCCTTCTCTTCAAGTACATTCTCTTCCAGTGTCGGATCATCTTCCTTGATAGCCAAGAACACCCATTCCTTCCCATTGTCTGAACCACTAGCAAAGTCTTTTGTCTGTTCATCATCAGAATTAGTAATGCCTTTATCATCCGCTATGTAGCATGATCTATCTCTGTTTTTCCTGTACTTATACTTGTTCTGATATCCAGGGTTAGGCTTAAAATATATTTTAACTCTTTCTTCCAATCTTGAATTCCTTTTAGGACATCTAGATGCAAAATGACCAATCTTATTACATGCAAAACATTAAAAATATGTTTTTCCTTCATACTTACTTCCTACTGGTCCTTTAGGTACTCTTCTAGCAAACAGTGCTTCAAGTTGCTCAAACTCATCATCTTCTCTCTTCATATCTTCCAATTCCTTTGCATATAAAGCTTTCCAATCTTGCTTACCGGTTGCAGATGTAGATGCATGAAAAGAAGGTTCAATCTTCACAGCTCCAGAAGGTCCAAATTCTTCAAGCTCAAAAATAGATAGTTTCCCAACCAAGGTATCTCTATTGATAGATGTATTAGCCATTGTTCTCAACTCATTAATAGCAGTAGCCTTTATTTTGTTAGTCGGTGGTAGGCCTCTCAAGACTTTGGAAACAATTTCATCTTCGCTCAGAGCTCCACAACATTGAATTCCAATAACAATCTCATTTACCCTTTCCATGAATGCAGTAATCCTTTCATCTTCAGGTTTTCATATCTCATCCGATAACCATCAAGTTTAGCAATCTTCAAGGTAGGGTCACCTTCATTAAGATTCTCCAACTTATCCCATATAGCCTTTCCAAATGATTTGTCGGTTAATCCCATTATTTGTTGATCAGAAAGTGTACATAAGAGGGCTTCTCTTGCTCTACAATCATTCTCAAGCTCCTTAACCAGGTTTGTCGGAGGAGGATTGCCAGATGTCGGATTATAAGGTGTGACACCATTTTTTGTGATCTCCCAAATCTCCTTGCCAAGACATCTCAGATGAGTCTCCATCTGAATCTTCCATACTGTGTAATTTGTTCCATCAAGCCTAGGAATATCTCTCTGAAAGATAGCTCCAAAAGAATGCGATAAACTTGAACTCTTAGTCACCATAGGATCTTCCTCAAGCGGTTAAGCTTTCTACAGAGAGGACCAAAGCTCTGATACCAATTGTTAGACAGTTCAAATAATCGGAAGACAATTGAGAGGGGGAGGGTGAATCAGTTGTCACAGATTACCGAAACCACTAGCAATTAAAACATTAATATCAGAACCCAAAATATTAATATTGGAATAGGAGTTAAACAAATTTAGCATAAACAATAATTACAGAATAAATACCATCCACATGACACCAAGATTTATACGTGAAAACTCGGTAAAGGGAAAAACCACGGTGGGAAGCCTACCCACGATCAAAAAATACTTATGCAGTAAGTATGTGTATTACAATTGAGGGGACTGCACTTGCAGGAAAGGCCAACAGCCTAGATCGCACTTCTCATCACAAAAGGAGTCTCACTGACTACATATAAATCCAGACTACAATCCGGAGAAATGTTGAACTGCAAAAGATACCATCTCCTATGCCTGAGTACAGTTTCGGTTAAGCTCAATACTAGAGGACTAAATCCTCTTACATAAACCCAATTTGATCTCCAATGATCGACCAAATCCTCTGCCTGAATGATATTATATTATTCACACATTACATCTATTTCCCATAACCATGATAATCTACAATGAGATCTTACATCTATATATACAAACCCTCGACCATAAACAATTAGGTTGGCCACCAGACAATAAACCGATTACATAATTACAAAACATGTCGGCCTTAGACCAAACAAATAATATCCAGCACATAAGACATATTGGAAACACGTTGAGAGTTCCAATCCACACGTTACATTAAAGTTGATCCATAACCTAGATCAATCTGGACCTAATATAGGTCCATATGCTACAGCAATGATCTCCATCCACCAAGTCTCAAACATGATCACCATCAGCATCCTAAATCTCCACCAGAAGCTGCACCAACACCACTTATGCAATTCATCAAAAGCTCTGCCAATGAAACCCTCGCCGAAACCAGAAGCCAAGCTTGTAAGAAAACAGGATAGCATTTGATCACCAGACCAAAACCAACTTACTGAATATGAACATGAGTATCATGAATAAGCCAATTCCATAACCAAACCGTACCGGATCATACCGGATCCAAACCAACCAGAAACTACCCAACCTACCAGGACCATAAGGGTGTCGGTAAAGCATCCAAACAGCTAGTGTTGGCATCAATGACAAAACATCAATGCAACACATAATCAATTCCACCAAATGGCCAATAACATAATCATAAAATTATCATCCACGTCCATAATCAATTTCCATAATATACATAATCAATAAATGAATCACCATAAAAAATTGTTTCCATCTCATATATCAAAAATGATAATGTGTCAAATCATGGTACAATAAAATCCCTATAGGGTCACAAAATGATTGCATCCACATAAAAGGCCCTACTAGCTAGTACTGCCACCCTCGGATGGTGTTGTCCCTCCATGTCCTCCACTCACCCCTTCTTGCCTTACAGATAGTGCTCCTTATGGTCTCATAGAAATAGACCCACCAGATGCCTTCGATCTCATTTGACAAGACTATCATCTCAGCATACGAGGGGGCTCATTGATCAACTGGTACTACACCCTCATAAAGACTTTGATAGTACTGCACGACACTCGATTTCCCGCCATGCATCCATGGCCTCTATCACTATCTAGCCAAGGCCTATTGCTACCAAGGTCTGCCATGATAAATCCCTCTCCCCTTGCAATCGGGTGAAACCAACCTAGGCTAAGGATAACTGTACTCTCAAACCATCTAGCTCTCCACTCATAGCCTCCATCTCAGCCACTAGCTCTCCTGCCCCGACAACCTGTAAGGCCTCATGCAAGGCCTCACTCTACATCCTATAAGAATCTTGGTTTGATGTGGCTCAAGTCCTCTCCCTACCTACCTCTACCTCCAGGCTTCCAGGTAGCCCGAGTTCACTCAGTATCTCTCTCCAAGCATAGCTAATCCCTTTTTGCCACTATATGATCATACATCTCTTGTGTGATTTGTGCTTGTGTTGGTACATGTGGTTATATTTATCCTACTTATGCCTATACATGTTGATGGACTTGTACTTGTCCTCGCCCTTGGTCTTTCCTACCCTATCCCCACCTCCTCGGCACCTGTCATGCCCTCTATCCCCTAGCCTCCCTTGTGATGGATGCATAGGCCATCGGGTATATCTCCATCCGCTCCATCCCCCCCAATCACCCAATCAACTGTTGGTGCTGCCTCATCCTCCTCCAACACTCTAGGGATGCTCAATCTGAGTGGCCTATGGTGCTCCCACCATGCACTGTAGGCACCTGTCATCTTGGCATCAATAACATCTACTCGAGGATCCCATGGAATCGGAGTCAACGCAGTATAACTGCTACGTGGGTGCTCGGGGGCTATGGCCTCCCCCTAGGTACTTTTCTCGTGGGTAACTTGCAGATGTGCCTGCTCCTCACCAACAATATCCTGCTAGATATCGAACTATCACATGACTCGGTGAGGTAGATACTAATTGATAATGTGTATTGTCCTTCCCATCAACCAACACTATGTCTGTGTGAAATATAGATAGAAGGCGTCCTCCCGCGCCTCACAGGTCCTATACGGCCTCCATGTGAACTCCTGCATCTCATCGATGCACCGCCGCCAAAAACCCAAAGCTCCAACTCAAATATAGTGCAAAAGGTCACCATATATGTCAATGTATGGGTATTATCAGTGTCGATCCCTAACTCCTATTTGCCGACAAACAAAAATATGATCAAATGCCCAGATATGTAGCAAAGTAACCCCTGTCCTTAGGCTCTTATACCCGCGATATACACACATGTAAATATCACGGTACAACTACCCGAGAATCACATAACCCCAATCATATTGTGTACCCACAATCATCATCTTGCAGAGGCATCGTGACCATCCAATGGAGAATCCATGTCCGTTAAGATCAGGTATCAATCGTTCGTTAATCAAACCTGCTAGATATAGTACAAATCTAGGAATCTGGCATCTTCTCTCCATAGCTGGCTCTACCTGCATCTAGGTGTGGTCCATAGGGAGATTGTCTTTCTAGAAGGTCATTCATAGGTAGTGCTCCCGGTCTTCTATCTTGTACTCAGCGATGACACCTCAGATAGGCAATCGCGGTATCCTCCAAACATCATCTAGAGTGATGGATGCCACTATAGTGGGCAGGTAAAATGAGAAGGTATCACTAGGCCACCTCTCCAGCAACGCGTTCATCACCGCATTGTGCAATCACACACACGGCCACTAATGCACATAATCTAACCCGAGCACGATCAGGGTCATCTGCTCCGTAAACTGTAGTCTCTTCCACAGTTGCATAGTTGGTGATTAATGCTCACGCGACTCAATAGACACTAGAATCTCCTTCATCCATCAAACCACGCAAGTCATCCCTTTTCTATTCATTTTCCCCTCCCAATCTAGTTGGGGCATCCCCTTGCTTTCCTTTTTTTCTCGTCCCTTAGCCTAGCTACCCATTCAGGTCTCCCAAGCGGAGACATTGTTTTCCAAGGCGTAGATGCTAAAATGGTCGTGCATGCACCATTTCACAGGCGCAAACGTTTTGTAGCCCTTGAACCCTATTTTTGCCCCAACACAGACGTTGTTTCATCAAAATCCATCTACGGGCACTATGGGCCCCTTGTGGCCTATATATATATACCCTTCCTCTGCCCTTCCAACCTACGCTTTTGCTCCATTTTTCCTTCTTGGAAATAGAAGCTCCAAGGAGTACCTAATTCAATGGAAATATCTTTTGGTGGAGGATAAAACATGGGAAGGCCCACAAATATTGGAAGATCCAATCTTGCAATTGTTTGAGGACAAAAATTTTTAAGCAAATGAACTTTCCATGTCCTCATCTCAATTAATATAAGTTTGTATATATTAGGTTTGTACTAATGTCTTCCCTATTTTTTGTCTATTGTGAGTTTTCCCTTCATGACTATATTTTTTATTCCAACTCTACTCTTCCCTTCTTCCTATCAAAATTTTGGACTTTTCCTTACCATAATTCTTGATTCTTGAACCTCAATGTCTCATCCTATTGTTTGACTCTTGTGATATGGTCAACTCCCAATCCTTGATATTTCTACCTATTTTTTGTTCCACTACTAACTTCAATGTCATATTGTTTCTACTAGTCCATTTTTGGTGTCATTGCTTTAAAAATGGAACCTTTCTTGTCCATGATTATTATTCAAATTTGAAATTAGAGGTGTACATGGTGTTTATCTTGTTCTATTTGTGGAGGATATAAAATATTGAATGCTAACCAACCTTTAAAATCTATTTAGACCATTTCTTTTTGAGCATGGGAATTCTAAGAAGAAAACATAGTGATTTGAAAGGGCAATCTCATACGAAGTTCACATTGGAGCTTCCTTGAATGCAAAATTCAACCATATTGTATTTATTTCATTTTCCATTGTTGTTGGTATGAATAGTTGATGTTGTAGAATCATTTGAATGTAATACAAGCATTATTGTAATAGGACTTACATATGCATTTGTTGTTCACTATAATAAGAAAATTGGGCATTATGTTGCCATAGTTGATCATAGTGTAATGAAATTGTTGGTGTATAAATAGTAAGTTAAATATGAATTGTCTAAAATCTTATTAACAATAAGGCTTTACTACTGGTCACTTGGTTTCAAACTGCTCTCTCTTGCATCAAAAAGGAACTACTACTTAGGGAAGAATGTTAAGGAAGACCACTTGATCCTTCTTCTTTTGAGGCTTGCTCTTCCCGGTCTGATGAGTTTTTTGCTAAGGATGTGGCTTTGTCGTGCCTAAAACCCCTAGTGTGGTTTCTCCTACTTCATGTTCATCCCTTAATGTGCTTCCTCCTGCTCCGTATCTGACTTAGCTTGCTTCGGGTGCTTCCTCACAACTTTTGTCTTCTCTTGTGGTCATTGGTTGTCTTTCGCCCATGTAATTTTATTCCCCCTTTTGCTATTGTTGATCCCCCTATGGGAGGGTCACCTCTTGTTTCCCATTATAACGAGACCTTGGATGATAGTATTGCTTGGATTGAAATTCATAGGTGGAAGAGTCCTTCTCCTTCTCCTTCTCCCCTCACTCTTTTTGGTGTTGTGAAAGAGAATTCAATTGTTTAGTGGTGGGTCCCTTATAATCCACTAGTTACTTGCTCCGGTCTCAAAACACTTTTCTTCCTCAATCTCACTACTCATGAGATTCACTCCTTTTGTCTTGATGGCTACTCTGTTATGGGTTCAAGCCCTTCTTGTACTTATCTAATCAAAACAATAGGGCCTACTAGTTTTGTTAATCAATTAATGTATTTTGGGAAGATTATAAATTAAAGTTGTGTTATTGTTTTGGCCTAGGACATTACAATAAAGATCTTGTTCAAGAAGTGTTGATGAAAATACAAAAGATATAAATAATAATAAACTTGAGGCTTCCTTTAATGGTTATTGGAATTACTTGAAGTAAGGAAACCAAACAAAAGAGACCAATGTGGTATTATTAGATGCATAATTTGGTTCTTTTTGGCACTTCTACCAATAGATAACAATCAAATCTCAAGTGCTTAAATTAGTATGCAAATTTTGAACTTACAGAAAAGAGGATGTCATGATGTGTATGTGATTCAATCTAAGGAATAGAAATGTGAATGATTTGATCTAAATGAGTGAGCTGATGTAAATTGGTTGTGTATATTCTAGCCAAAACAATTGCTTATTAAAATGAGGTTCAAACTTGGGGTTAAAGAACATACCAAAACAACAAAATGTATGTCAAAACTATACATTAAATTCACCTATACAAATTAACATGATACATGAAGGAAAGACACTGATAGTTTCACTTTTCTCCTCTCCAATTACACGTGTATAATGTCTTCAATATATTAATGTTGTGTAATTATTTGATAGTTTCATCTTGCTTTCCTATAATAATAATAAAAAAGCATATTTTTACACAAACTTGACTTAAAGAAAAAGCAAATCAGTGTCACTTTTTGCCTCTACAATTATATATCTATATATTTGATGTCTTTTATAAACTAAGGTAGCTGAGTGTTATTATTTGGTAATTTCTTTGTCTTCCCTTTCTCTAAGAAAAACATTATTATAATAAGAAAAAAAAGTTATATTTTTACATAAATTCTATTGAATAAATAAATTACAATAATAAACAAATTTTTAAAACAATGAGCTCAAACTTAGATGTGAACATTAATTGAATTTAAATGCAATATTTTAATTGGATTCTATGAATGTGAAAGTGAAACTAAAGTTGCCACATCCATTCAAACTCTATTAAATTTAATTTGACAATGACTGAAAATCTAGTAACTAGTTATATTTAAGAGCAATTCACTTACACAAATGCAAAGTTCATCTTCAAAAGTGCGAACCTTAAACTATTGTATTGATCTAGATTGCAAATCAAGACTGAAATGACAAAGAAAAAAGGCCTACTATGATTCACACTCGTCAATCTTTTGGTATAAAATTTGACAAAAATAGACTATTTAAAAATAGCTTTCAAAAAAAATTGAATTGTAAGTCGTGTTATTCTTAATTGAACAATTTTGGATCAAGCATCAAGGACACACATGTATGGACCTGAGATGATGCGTACTTGTGTAATTCTGTAATTTATATTCTTTAATATAATTGTTTTCATTTTGATAATTTCTATAAACGACTTCAAATTGATGAATGGAAGTCTTTAAATGCACCAAACACATACATGTGTGATAGCTCAACTTTTGGAAGTTATTCAAATCAACTACGATTAGGTCATGTATGTCCTTCCAAACTTTAACTCAATAAGAAAAAAAAATATTTAAAAAAAAAGGGGGACAATCACTAAAATAGAGGGAAAGAATAAGGTCACAATCCCTAAATAAGAGGCCACCTCTAAGTTCGTTTTAAGACACCTAAATTAAAGCAAGCCCAAAACATGATAGAAAGATGCATCGATATGCTATTTTTACTATTACATGAAGTTTGCCCCCAACCGAGAATGCAAATTATTGAAGGCGTTGCCCTCTTAAATGTTAGAATTTGGATTCCCGATCATTAATTTTCCAAATTCCGAAATGTGTGGTGTTTAATGACCCATGCTCAGTTTTAGACCAAAATCATAATCAGCCTGAAAAGACCATCAAATCATGGCATTAGTCGCATGGATGACATGTCAAATAACACAATTACAGATGGGATGCTTAAGAGATATGATGCTGCTTACATTAAGGCGTCCAACACCATGTAAATGGGTTGAAGTAGTTTAACTGTCACGAAATACTGATAAATACCAAAAGACCTTAACCATTGATATCCTGCTCTCAAAACCACTTGAAACATCTGGTGTACAAACCTACTATTATAATACAACCATTATCAAAGATGCCTAAAGGAATAAAATGTCGAACTTCAGTGAATTTAATAACACCACAATCATGTTTTTGAAACAACGCAAAATTCCCATACAATAAGTTCATTATTATTTGCAATTGTCATATAAAATGGAATTATTCAAATAGCAGGTGCTCCTTTAATGTAACTTACCAGTTACCAAACCACATCACAGCTCTAAATTCAACATTATTTTACCTACACATACCTTTTTTTGACAAATTCAGCAATCAAAATATATTAAAATGTTTTTAAAGATTAATATTATATTATATAGTCTGACTTTCTGTCATGTAAATCCAATGCTTACGCTCATTCATAACCACAATTAAGCAACCCTTCTAAAATAGCTTTCTTAGAGGGCATACGGTGCACATATTAAACTAAGCTGCCATGAAATGAGAGTTACTCACAGGAAAAAACCGGCTCGTACCCTTTACTATGACTGTCAGAAAATGTCTGCAAAGAGATTAAACATTGATGGATGCTAGGCTTGAAATTTGTCTATAGGCAGATGAAAAAACGTCTTAGATGGCTAGATGCCCAAACCACAATCCTCGACACTTACACCGGTCCCATTACACTTATTTAAAATTATTTAGTAAAATAGCATCCTTATTACTGTATTCTATGCTATATATTATTTAAATCTGCAATCTATTCCTTGACGAGACATCCACATCCTGCATGTAGTTTATTAGATGGCCATCTAATAAACTACCCAAAATGTGTTTGAGATGTATGAATACTTTGACTATACAGATAAGGATTCTATAATGCTCTGTACAGGCATTACAAAATTTTAACTAGACTTCTTAAGAAAAAGTTTATGAGCAAAGATGGGATATTACCCCACTTGAAATTATATGAGAGTTTTGGATGTATCTTAGACGTACTTTCAACTGTTGAATGAATAAAACTGCATCTCATCGTCAAGATTACTGCCACTTTTTTTTCGATATCATTGAGAGCAGAGCTTGCATCATGGAACAGAGGACATTAGCCGAGACTACTAGTAACAGAGTTAAAAGGTTAGCTCACTTTTTTCCAAATATAACACCAACTAAATTACACAATAAGCTAAAATGTTGTACAAAACAAGCATTTAGCCAACAAACTGACTTCAGCAAAGTGATGATATTTTACCTATGAAAGTGGAGCTTTGATAGTCGAATGTCATTCAAATAGCAATTTCAAATGAGGTTAAACCAAAATCTAGTTGAAAGTCAACTTAAACAAGACTGCTAGGCACCCTCTGCCGACCAGCATGTCCTCTGAGACTGGTACTATTAAAATGCACATGATAGTCATTCACCAGGCAACACAGTGACTGTCATAGAAAAACAACAGTGATAGCGACGCTCACTGACATGAAACATTTTAATCATTTGTAGCAGTAACATTTGCTGGTTTAAAGGGGAAAAAACTAATGCACACGTGTCATTCTCATTCTGGGCATTGACTTCTTCATCTGACGCTGACGGTCCTTTTCTTCTCTCTTCCGGATTGCTTCAGCACTTAACTGAGCTTCAGTCTCTTCCATAGCCTTCTTTCTTTCTTCTTTCTTCCTCTGAATTGCTTCTTGTCTAGCAATCTGTTGTTCTTTGTACAATTCCTTAGCCACTTTAGTTCTTGCAGCTTCTGCCTTGTTACGAGTCTGCAATAAACAAGTATGACAATTTAAATTCTAAGTTCTAACATAAAAAAAGCCAACATCAGATAATAAATTTGAACCAAAGTTGCTTAAGGAAGAAAATTTGAAATTTCTTATATCACCTGAGTACTGAGCTTGTAACGCCCAACCAGGTCAATATAATATGGTACAATTGCAATCAAACGTGTCATATCAGCCATTTTGCTAGCTGATGGTAGTGTGAACTTGAACGTAAGCATCTTTCTGTGTGAACTCAATGGGTATTGGTCTGTAAAATATAATGAAACAAAACCTTTTCCATACTTTTCAAATGCTTTTTCACCAAAAACCTGTGATAAATAAAACAGACAGGATTATTTTATACTCTTTGAAACTTCATGATTTGTTTCCAAGCAAACACAGTTCAACTTGTGCAAAAACAGATTTAACTTCCTAATGCATCTTTTTCAGTATTCAGGAATTCTCTCAATACAAAATTGGTTCGGATTATCTTGATGTCCAGAAAACATACACCAGTATTTGAGGCGAAATAATTTTCTAGAATAAATAAGACAACTAACATTGCAACTGCAAGAAACCTTACCATAAAAGTTCAGTACTTCAAAATTAAATAGCACTTGCATCTAAATTAAAAACATCCTCGAAAGGAATTTTCGTGCCTCCACAAATTGAAATAACAGACCAGGTGTCCAGGCAATTTTAATGGCATCAAAGGAAAATATGCAGGAGGGAATCACCCAAAAAGATTATGGAAGACAGTTCTAAAGCTTGTAAATATTAGAGATTATCCTATTTGAACATGAATGCAATCGAGAATATACAGAATGATGATATATAATTTTCTAATTCTCAACTCACCTCATTAATAGGAATTTGTTCTACTATGTGCCCCTGAGACCAGCAAAAACCCATGTAATCATGCCATTTCATTTCCATTGTACTTCCAACAATCAGCAACGCTAAATCTAGATACTAGCAAACCCAGATTCATTTTAAAACTTGTCCCTCCATTTTACCACATTTCTATGTTATGGAATTGTAGGTTTTGAAAGGATGATATTAATAAAATCCACAGTATCATTACTACTTAAACTTGGGTAGTGGGGTCATAAGTGATAAAGATACAATTCTAGAATAATGTGGCCACATTGTTAAATGTAGTGGGTTGATTCTCTAACCTTTTGTTAGCTCTCAGACATGCATCTCCAGGGAATGTCAACGAGAGCAATTGGATTCATGGTCAGAAAGTGCAATGAATAATGCATGAGTGAGGGCAAGTCACTCCTACTTTAGGCTTTACTAGGCCAAGAAGGGCATTCACTGAGGTTTACAGAGAACAACTAAAGAATTATAGCTCAACTTGAGCTGATCTTCCAAAAACCCTGCCCTGCAATAAGAGACTCCCATGGTTGTCACTAAGTCTTTATGCACGTTTATTCATGACCTCCTTTTAAAGAAAAAAAAGAGCATCCATACATACAGCAAAAGATAATATCATTGCTGTACCTCTACAATTTTATCCCCTTAAATGGACATACACATGCAAGATGGAAACATGCCTTCGCGATTGTCTTATCAATTTTATCAGTTTTAGTTTGCATAAGATTAGACACAAGTTGCTACCCTAGATCATAAGAGCATGGCAAAAACTACACAACTAAACTATCTCTAAAACTACGCAACTAAACTATCTGAGAACAAGAGATGATTACATTTGCTCCTTCACCTCCTATATTGAAAAAAAAAGACCTGCATAGGCTGCAATAGCCTCAGGGATGCACCATATACAAGCCACAAAGATTAGAAACCTTTCAAATCATGACATGTTTACTTGTCAAACTGAAAGAAATTAAAAGCATGAAGGAAAGACTTGTTCCAGTTCTTGAAACATTTTATAGCCATGACAAGCAAACCAGGCCATGCAGCAAACCTACCAGCAAATGTAACATGAGAAACATAATGGCATTCCATTTCCTATAAACTTATAGCTGACATTGGAGACACCAATCAACATTACTGATTCTTGCATATGACAAACAGTACAAAAACTTGCACAGACATTTTCATGCCTTCATAAAATCTTACGTTTCATTACTTGAGCCCCTAGAATTTACAGTAGCACTTCTGTGCAAGAAATAGCACAACACACCAACCCTTTGTGAATATTAAAATCGTGTATGTATAGCCCTACAGCATACTAGTAGCTTCATGGCATAGGAACTCGGCCATGTCATGCATTGAAGTCCGTGGGGCAGGGGAGACGGCCACTAAAAGTTGCATAAAGTAAATCAGAATCAGAAATTAGGCCTCATGGGTGCAAATCTGCAAATGCATTTGATCCATTCAAACCTTATGCTCTTGTTGCCCTATAGAAATATTGGTAGTCCAAGCACATCTAAGATAGATTGATCAAGGGACAAAGTCCCCAAAGGCACACACCAAGCCCCTGGCACACCTGTCAACATATCAATAAAGGCCAACAACAGCAAAAATGAGGGCAAATAAGTATCACATCCCAACATGGATTGTACTTTGGCAAGAATACCTCCAACAAAAGAAACCAAGATATGTAGCTTGTTGATGCCGCAGTATACTGCAGAACAAAGAATTACTACTGAGAAGGGGAGTGAATCAGTCGTAAATAAAACTTAAACCCTTATTCAATTAAATCTTTTGAAAAACTCATTAAAAGCTTTTAAACTGAATTCTGAAACCTGTTCACAACTTAGAAAGATTCAATACTGTACTGTTATAATCGTACCTGGAAAAGACAACAAACTTTATCTATCATTGTCTGGAAACATACTCCATTGTTATTCAGGATTTCTCTCTTAGTCATTCTGCCATCAACATATCACAGGCTTGCTTTCTTCCAATATACAAAACATTTACTGCACTTTCTTTTGTTTGAATGCTTACTGCAATCAAATGATGTATTTCTTCCACATGAAACACGAAGACCTCACACATCAATGCTGATATAATACAGCAAACATTGCTCAGAGGTACTTCCTAATCCTTCATGTGTTTTTGGACCATTTTTTCAAGTTTCAAATGCTCTTTACGTTTCTTAAATAGAAACCTCTATCGAGTGTTCAGTTGTAAGGTAGTTTGAACTTTGAACTGCCTATAACTAATAACCACCCCTTAATTAATAATCAACGATAAGGAGGATAATTCATTGGTTTCCTAATGTAATCTTCAACTGAAAACAAACTGAATCTTCTGATGTATGTTCTTATATAAATCAATTGATATGCAAAACATTTTTGATCTGGAAACAAATCAGACAATGTGTATACCCAAAAGGATGCAATGGTCTCCATGTTTTGATACAAATACAACATTCAAACAGAACAGATCAAGGATAAGAATATTATTATTACTGTTGCATGTTCCTTCACATTTGTTCTGTTCTAAGTTCTAACAATGTCCTGAAAACACAGGTACCTTCACTAATATTCACAATCAGCACAGTAGTTTCCTGTTCCAGAATATAAACTGCTTAGACTAGCCTCTTATTCCTGAGAGGACTGCAAATGGAGTTCTTATCAAACCTGATATTATTGTATGTGTTTATGCTTTCATCATCAACCCGATTTAAGGGTGTCAACAGATGTTATTAAATCGTGCATCATATTCTATGTATGCACTGTTTGTGATCAATCCATTTCAGAGAATGATTAACGATACAGTAGGCAAAGCTGCAAGTTGTGTATTTTGCAATTCAACATAAAATGCTGAGTGACATCAATGACAAATCATCTAACATATACATGCAAGCATCTATACATTCATTTATCAAGAAATTCATGGCCAGATACATCAAACCAGAACCATGAAGCACCCCCAAGCCAAAAGATTGATAGCCAAAAGTTATTGCGCAGGCAACAACAAAAGACAATGCTAAAACAAGCTTAGAACACAGCATTTGATGACACAGGCGTATGAAAAAAAAACTAGCCGCCGGTAGAAACCCTAGCCGAATTTCTGGAATAAGCCCACGAAGTACAAACCAAAAATCACGGGAGGTATGAGGGTGAAACCCTAGGCGCCGTGCTGAAAACAAAAAAAATCGCAAAAATCGTTTGAAGACAGAAATCTGCAGACCCAAAAACGTGGAATCACGAAAAAATCGCGGAAGTCACGAAAAATTAAAAAATCCGCATAACGTCGTCGTCGGAAAAAACGATGAACCCTGGAAAATCCGAAAAAAACGCCCTGCAAAATCCGAAAAAAAAACGCCACCAAAATGGGTAGTCGCAGCGCCCAAAATCGTGAAAAATATCTGCAGGTGGTCGCGAAAAATCGCGTGAAACGGACAAAAATCGCGGTCAAAAAAAATCGGGTCTGAAAACCTTCACCACTGCCGCTAAATAAATCGCGATTTTCCAAAAACCGACCAAAAAAAAATCACGCAGGTCCTACCACAAGTCTGCAATGAAACCCCACGAATTTGCAGAACAGAAAACGATTGCAGGAAAAATTGCGGCTCAGAATCCAATGCGGCGCCAAAACACACTGAAAAAGAACGAAAACCACAACCTTCAGACCTGCGAAAAACCACGAACACAAAAAAATCCAGAATCTGACTAAAACCCTGATCTGCAAAAATAACCTCTTCAAACAGGCGCGAAAAACACTAAACACCAACTGCTGCCGAACCAAAAACTCCAAAGATTTTTTTCATTTAAAAAAAATCGAAAAAAAATTCTGGAAAAGTATTCAGGAAGGAGGGCACAAATTTTATCAAAAAATTTGCCAAACTTTAAAGAATCCAATCGACCCACTCTGATACCATGAAAAATTGATTGAACAAAATAATCGGATAATCTATTCATCGATATACAGACGTATATATAGAGATTACAAGATGACGTTCTAAAACAAAAACTAGTAGTTAAAGTGAAATCAAATAAGCTAAAAAGCTTTAAAAAGCTAAATATAGCTTTAAAAGCTAAATAATAAAAAGCTAACTAAACAAGCTAAATAAGTCGACTAGAAAGCTAAATAGCTAAAAAGATCAACAACTAAGATGACTGCTAAAAATAGAAGATGACCATTATAGAATAGCTATTAATATTATTTTAACAGTACACTGCAAGCATCAGTCTTGCCAATTCCCTATACCATTGTGTATCAATTGTACATACCCACTAGCTGAAAATATTTCAACAATGGCGTGTATGCGTTTATGAAACATCGAGCCCTGAGTTAGCAGAAATAAATGGCTAGAGCAAAGCATTACGATTCTTAGTCTATAAATCTGTGTGAAAGCAAAAGCATTACGATTCTTGGTCTATAAATCTGTATGAAAGCATAAAAAACATGGGGGAAAGGCATGTTGCAGTTGTGTTGGATGAAGAAGGTCCTGCCATACGTATGTGGCTGCCATGTAGATGCCATTGCATTGAGCACTAAAGTCAACACACACTATATAGTGTCATCACTATACTGAATAAGGCTAACAGGCAGAACAAATAAAAACACAGAACGTAGGACATTTAAAATGTACATTAAATGCAAACCATAAATAAACAAATCCAAACACAAGAGGACACATGGCATCAAGGTAAGGAATCATAGGCAAATAAATACACCACCCACAAACATTAAAGATAATAGTTGCATGATGTAGAGAGCCTACTAAATGCAGCTAGACCTGGAGATTATCAACCATTAGGACAAATACAACACCGAGGCACGTTTAGATGATGATTGGACAAAGATGGATCACTAGGACCAAAAGAAACTAATCTTCACAATTGGCATGTGTAAACAAGCACAATGTAGACCTAAACTGGATACCACAATTATGGAGACTGACAATGAATTGTTTGGCTCCGGAATTGCAATATATACCAAGATGACATAGACCATCAAGGATGTAAATCCAACATAAATATGGACACTAAAGAAAATAGTGCCAATAGGGTCTCACAAAATCCTTAATTGGAATATGATCTTAAATGGGTTATCATAAATGGTGGGCTACATTTAAGTGGGTCAATCATAATGTTATATATTGATAGTCCACCTCCTTATGTAATAGCCACATTGGTAGCTTATAACTAGGGTTAATTCTTTAAGTTTCAAAATGAAAGTAGGGTCAAGTCAATTGACTGATTGATCTAACAACCTGTTAGCATATTTTGGTGTTTTGTCATTGATGTCAAATTCAGAGATTCATACCCGTACACATCCATATAGTTGTTCCCGTTGTTTCAACGATCAACAATTTTTGTAACAAAGTGATCTAATACAAATTTCTGGAACACAGTGATCTTATTTTTGACATGTCTATTACTTACAAGAATAGACAGTCATTGTAATAATCGTATCTGAAGATTCTGTGTTTTCAGGAATCAATGATTGTTTGTTTCTGGGTTGTGATTCACATTATTTTTGCAGTGACAGTATTGTCTCTTCAAATTTGTTCGCATCAAGAAACATGGTTGTTTGCATTGCGACTTGCAGAGAATGATATACCCATTTGTGTTGTAGTTTATCTCTGTTCATTAAAATACAGCAGCACACATATCTTGGTCATGTATTGTTTCTGACATAGAAGACTAATCTTGCATAAACACTTATGTTTTCTGGAAACAGCGATGGTGACTTCTTGCTTGTTCATTTGATTCATCAAAGACTATCTATCGTAAGCAAAAATAATTCACGAGGTCATATATTTGTAGTGACTACAACCCTTCTGTAGAAAACATAACGAGATTAATTGGGAACAAGGTATCATTTGATGGATGGTTCCATCGGTTATAAAGAATGCTTTCTATCGAATGAAGTGTGTTTTGCTTTGCATTATATTAAGTTTTTCAGACCCAGACTATCAAAAGTGTGGATCTCTTTCTTGTGTGTGGAGTTATAACTAATCCATAAATATCTTATAGATAGTCGTAACCGATAAACGTTTTACCAGATAATTGCCGATTGGAAAAGGTGTTATATATGTATGAGGGAAAGCATTGAAAAAGATTGATACAACGGCGATATATCATCTGATGAGAATGTATTTATGCAGAAAAATATCTCTGTAATAGAGGGAGGTGAGTGTATGAAAATTATTGTTAAGTTGTATTAAGTCTGACACAAAATGCAAGCTTGATGGAGTGATGAACTAGGATCGCTGAACAGAGACATTTTATGTAAATCTAATGGAAGTGCTGTGTAACCTGTATATGAAGCAAAGCGCTGATTTCTGAATATTGCTGACAGTGCTCAGTTGGTAAAGGTTTGGTTACAAATTGCTAATGTTGTGAAGTGTAAAACTGAATAGAATATCTGAAGATTGGAGGTATTCAGTTTGCAATAGTTATTTTTAATAGACTTCCAATGATATGAAGTGTAATGCTTATTGAAAAGAATTGTGATGTATATATTTCCTAAAATTGGTACTGTTTGAATGGGTGCTAAGATCAGGAAGAGTGGTGCTCTTAGAAAAGGGATTTGGTGACTCCTTAGGATTGGTGCCCTTAAACATTGTAAGTGAAGTTTTAACTGTGACGCTAGATTAGGACAGTAGACCCTAACAGCATTTCTCACCATGGTTTTTTCCATCCTGGGTTTCCACGTAAAATCTTGTGCATTCTCTCGTTTAGTTGGGTTGATACTGTTTTCCTTATTGTTTTCTTCCAGATTGCAAACTGAAGGTTACTAATTTTAAAAGTTATTGAACTTAAAAAGGATTGAATATACTACTGATTTACTTTTATTTTATTTTTTTCATTTTGGTTTGTGGCTTTGTATGTTGTTTAATGTTTATAGATTCAACATTCATAGGATGGCAAGTGCTTCTAGCACTGGGAACTCCTGGTTCTGAACAGAGTCAGGCTCTCCACTATGGAAATATGTGAAAATGGTTCAGCAACTACCAGGTGGAGGAGGCTTCCTTTGGATTTTGGTGCAAGAGCACCTAGTGGACTTTATGCCTCCATGAGGCAATTTTGTAAATTTTGCTTTAGCATTGTGTTTTGATAATGTAATGAGGTATTTTAGACCATTTTGGACTTATTTGTAATGATTAGGAGGTCATTTGTGGGTTATATGGAAAATATTGTAAAAAGTTGTCATGTTGTCATGCAATTTTGCATTTTTTTGTTGTATGTGGAAGGTGAAGGGTCAAGTCATTTAAAAGACAGTTGTAATTGATCATTTGAAAGGCATAAATATGGCCTCCAACACGAATTTCATGAATTGTTGAAAGCATAAATATGGCCTCCAACACGAATTTCATGAATTGTTGAAAGTTTTTGAAGGTTGGAGAAGGATGGAATAAAGAAAAAAATTATTTTTGTAGCATCCTTACATTGTTTTTTTTAAGTTTTCAAAATTTGCAGTCTGAAACATGCTATTTTACGGCCCTTTAATGGTCTCATATTGAGGACTATAATATATGGACGGAAAGGTATTTGTTTCTAGTTTCCAAATCTTTTTGACTCATTAAATTTTATTGAGTTGTGTGTAAGATATGGCGATTTTGGTGAAGGCTGTCCAGTTTGACAGTTTTTGGTGAAAATAACAATCTAAAAAATTTGTGGTATGGAAATTGTTGGTACAATAAAATTCCTCAAACCAATAGGAAGAGTTTAACAAATGATTCTAATTTAATCTAAAGGTGTTTTGGTTCAATTTCATTAAGTCTTTCAAAAGTTATAAGTAATTTGGTACAGGTTGCTTGGAACCCTACCTAGTGTTAGCAGTTTTGGGAAAAAGTATCATAACTTTGTTTTAACCGATGGATTTGGCTAATAACTGGGAGGAAATGTTTGTATTTAGGCTTTCTTAAATCTCACCGATACGATTTGCTTAATTATGTCTCTAGTGAAAGTTATCAAGGATTGTTCTCAAGTGGCAGATTTTGTCCTAGTACGTTGATATGGTTAAAGGGTTTCAAAAATCAATCTATTGAGTCGATGTGAATCCTCCCTCTTGCATCAATTGGTATCAGAGCTCAAAAGGTCTGGGCAAAGAGAGTGTTTTGTGTTTGTGTGTTTGTGTTTGTGCAGGTTGAGAAGAGAACCTGGTTGCCAAAAGACTAGGTAGAGAGAAGATGAGACCTAGGTGAGGCAAAGACAAAGTGGAAGCAAGGTTAAAAGGACTTGCTTGAAGAAATGGATTTTTTGAGGAGGTTCTTCCAAAGTGAGAGTTCACAAGAGGATAAGAAAAAGAAGAGACGAAGAAAAAGAGACGAAGAGAAAAGAGGAAAGAGGAAAGAGGAAATGATGAGGCAAAAAGAGTTTGAGTTAGAGATAAGAGAAATAAGGCAAGCTATGGAGCAAATGAGAAAAGACATAGAAGAATTGGACAAAAGAATTGAGATGCAGCAACAAAGTTGGCACTTGACAATAAATAAAAAAGTATTATGGCCCATTAAGAAGATTGTTCAAAGAAGAAAACAAGCAAGGACAACAATCAATGATGAAGAAGAAGATTTATATGCAGCGATTGAGAAAGAATGGAATAGCAAGGTTAGAGTTGGACAAGCCAAGCAAACTAAGATGATGGTAGAGGAAGAGAAACCCATGAAGGAAGCAGCCATGACAAACCATGAAGATGTTGAAATAGCAAGTATGAAGCTTGATCTGATTTCAATGGAAGATGATATTGAATTCGTGACAAAAGATGATTTGGTTAAGATCAAGGATGACTTGATTTTGGAGGGTAAAAATTGATCTCAAAGGTATGATGGTATGATGTTTTCTTCATTACTTTTCAAGGAATGGATTTTCAGTTTTTTGCACTTTAGAGGTTTGTGATCCTAACAAGGAGGCAAGGTTGAAGGAAGAGAAACAGATGGGAAAAGTGAGGACCAAAGGTGAAGAGATCATATCTACACCAAAAAGGAGAAAGAGTAAGGAAGGAGTACACATAGTTCTTGTCGAGATTGTAAACAAGGGCAAACCAAAGTTCAAGATGAAATCCAAGGTAAAAGGGCAGACCATAGAAGGCATCAAGGAGAAGAATTTGAAGATGGAGACCTGTTACTTCATTCACTCCAAGAGGACTTAGAGATTTCATTTGGTCGGGAGTATGTTGCAGGAGCACCTGATGGACTTTATGCCTCCATGAGGCAATTTTGTAAATTTTGCTTTAGCATTGTGTTTTGATAATGTAATAAGGTATTTTAGACCATTTTGGACTTATTTGTATTGAGTTTGAGTCTTAAGAGGTCATTTGTGGGTTATATGGAAAATATTGTAAAAAGTTGTCATGTTGTCATGCAATTTTGCATTTTTGGTTGCATGTGGAAGGTGAAGGGTCAAGTCATTTAAAAGTCAGTTGTAATTGATCATTGTTGGTTGGAAAAGGCATAAATATGGCCTCCAACACGAATTCCAGGAGTTGTTGAAGGTTGGAGAAGGTTGGAGAAGGATGGAATAAAGAGAATTTATTTTTGTAGCATCCTTACATTGTTTTTTTAAGTTTTCAGAATTTACAGTCCGAAACGTGCTATTTTATGACCCTTTAATGGTCTCATATTGAGGACTATAATATGTGGATGGAAAGATATTTGTTTCTAGTTTCCAAATCTTTTTTATTGTTGAGACATGGACCAGCTAGGACTCGAACCTAGGACCTTCCATACGCTGTTGGAGTGCTCTACCACTGAGCAACTGGCCCCTCTTGGACCAGTCCATCGTAAGTCCGGGTGTGACTTATTTCCAACACCAACACCCCCCCTTAAGCCACACCTCTTGTGTGCTTGGGGCTCCTAGCCTGGACCTTGCTCTGATACCATGTTGAGACATGGACCAGCTAGGACTCAAACCTAAGACCTTCCATATGCTGCTAGAGTGCTCTACCACTGAGCTACAGGCCCCTCTTGGACCAGTCCATCGTCGGTCCGAGTGTGGCTTATTTCCAACACCAACATTTGTCTCATTAAATTTTATTGAGTTTTGTGTAAGATATGCGATTTTGGTGAAGGCTGTCCAATTTGATAGTTTTTGGTGAAGATGACAGTCTACAAAATTTGTGGTATGGAAATTGTTGGTACAATAAAATCCCTCAAACCAATTGGAAAAGTTTAAAAAATGATTCTAATTTAATCTAAAGGTGTTTTGGTTCAATTTCATTGTCTTTCAAAAGTTATAAGCAATTTGGTGCAGGTTGCTTGGAACCCTACCTAGGGTTCGCAGTTTTGGGAAAAAGTATCATAACTTTTGTTTTAACCATTGGATTTGGCTATAACATGGAGGAAATGTTTGAATTTAGGCTTTCTTAAATCTCACTGAAGCAATTGGCTTAATTATGTCTCTAGTGAAAGTTATTAAAGACTCTTCTCAAGTGGCAAATTATGTCCTAGTACGTTGATATGGTTAAAGGGTTACAAAAATCAATCTATTGTGTTGATGTGAATCCTCCCTCTTGCATCAGATTTGCAGCCATTGCAAAGAGGAATATAAAAGCTCTTATAGTAGAGTGAAAGCACATTTGTGCTTTATCCCTCAAAGAGGCATCAACTTTTGTCCAAGCAAGCCAAAAGTTCCAAGGCAGCCTGCACCTAAAACCTTGCTTGTAAACTCTATTGTACTAAAATATATTTCAGAATGAGGCTAGAGACATTGCCGAGGAAGACATAGGTAGATGCATCTATGCAAATGGATTGGCATTTAATGTTGTTCACTCACCGTATTGGCAAAAAATGGTGAGATCAATTAATGAGGCTCCAAGGGGGTTCAAGGTCCCAGGTTATGAGGTGCACACCACTTTATTGGACAAAGAGGTGAAAAATGTAGAGAATTCCTTGAAGCCTATTAGGGATTCATGGATTGAAACAGGTGTGTCCATAGTTTTAGATGGATGGCAAGATGCAAGAAATCACCCTTTGGTCAATGTTCTTGCAGTGTCCACCAGAGGTGCAATGTTTTTGAGAGAAGTGGATTGTGAAGGGCAAGTGAAGGACGGTCCATTCATTGTAAACATTCTTTTCCAAGCCATTGAGCAAGTTGGCCCTCAAAATGTTGTTCAGGTGATAACAGACTGCAAAAAATTGTAGGGTTGTCGGGCTATTGGTTGAGGAGCGCTATAAACACATTTTTTCGACACCTTGTGATGTCCACTCACTCAACCTAATGCTGCAAAAACTTGGCAATAAAATTGAGTGGATCAAAAAAATGTATGGTGATGCCCAAGAGATCCAAATGTTCATCACGAATCACCATATGTCACAAGCCATATTTAGACAATTCTCGAGATTGGAGCTCTTGAAGGTAAGTTAAATTATATAAAATTTAAATATGTTTTAGACTTTAGTTTAGTATTTACTATTTAGTAAACTTTCAATGTTTTTGATTTTGAAAAAGGTTGCCGAGCCCTGTTTTACGTCTTGTGAAGGTTAAAGAGGCATCGTCTAGAATGGTAACCGATGCTAATTGGAGCATATGGAGGCAATCTAGTGGTACAAGGGGAGCTGCCATTAAGGCAGTGATACTAGATGACTCTTGGTGGGATCTTGTTGAGTACCTCCTGAGATTTACTGAGTCCATATTGAGCATTCCGATACACTAACATGGATAGGCCTTGCTTGGGTGAGGTATATGATGGCATTGACTCCATGATCAAGGATATGAAAACAATCATAAATGAGAAAGAGCAAGATCCTGAAGAAAAATTCTTCAAGGAAATACAAAAAATCATGGTGGAGAGATGGAACAAAATGACTACCCCTTTGCATCTCCTTGCCTTTGCATTGAACCCCAAATACTATAGTCGGGAGGTCCTCAATAAGAGTAGCACTAGAGTTGCCCCATATAGAGATCATGAAGTTGCCATTGGGTACAAGGCAGCCCTTCGTAGACTCTTTCCAGATTCATTACGGGCTGCGATGAGGGCTGAAGTCATGAGTTTCGCGAGCACGAATGATTGCAGTATTGAGGCTCTTGAAGACGAGGCAAGCGTTGATGCTCATAAATGGTGGTACTTCCATGGAGAAATATACCAGAGCCTACAACCCATTGCCATCAAAGTTTTGTCACAAGTAAGCTCTCAACTCTTAAGGTTCTAATTTCTAATTTCTTCATTCTTAAAATTTGTATTCAATGATTCATAGAATCATAACTGATAACTCTCAACTCTGATTTCAAAATTGAAAATCTTGATAGGTTGCTAGTTCATCATCATCCAAGAGTAATTGGAGCACATACTCCTCCATCCACTCAATAAAACGTAATAGACTACATTCCAAGAAGGCGGAAGACTTGGTCTATGTGCATTCAAACTTGAGGCTCCTAACACACAAAGACAATACCTACAAACAAGGGGAGGCAAAGCATTGGGATGTTAAACCAGAGCATGTAGAATTGGATGATTCAATTGCCCGCCTTAATGCACTTGGAGTTGATGATGATGATGATGATGATGATGATGATGATGATGATGATGAGCTACTCAGTGATCATGAGGTTGCTCCCAAGGCTAAGATTGCTAGTACCACTGCCAGCGGCACTGTTTGTGCTTCTAATTTGCCATAGGAGGATGATGATGATGATATGTTTGATGACTTTTGATGATATTTGATCAGTGATGGCTGATTAGTAATGTTGACATTATTATTTTTTAACATAAACATTGATATAATGGTGTATTTTGGCATTTTGCTATGTTATTTGCCATTTGGACTAAAAGTCTACAATATTAATATATCTGGTGGTGTATTTTGCTATTTATTTGTTGCTGCATATGTATATATTTTTATTTTTTATTTCTATATGTTTTTGTACAGACGAACCCGAACCCACCCCCAAAAAAAAGAACAAATTTGCGAACCAAAATCCGAACCGGCAACTTAGTTTTAATTAGCTGCTCCAAGACATTTTGTAGAACACAAGATGCCACTGCGAGGGGGGGTGAATCAATGGTTTCCAATCTTAACCCTTTTAATCCTAAATGTGAATATCGGTTAACATATCAAAGACCAAGAAGACATACTGGTGAGATAAAGGAAGAGAACATTATGCAAGCAAACACAAAGATACATCACACGACATCGGATATGCGAGGAAAACCCAATATGGGAAAAACCTCAATGACAAATGTTGTTGAAGTCTACTGCTCCAATCCAACCTCACAAATAAAATTGAATACAAAGTTTAGGGCACCAACCCAAGGAGCACCAACCCCTAACTGTTTATGGGCACCAACCCAAAGGAGCACCAACCCCTGCACCGAGTACCAACTCAGTGATCTACAATGAGTGTTATCAAATCAATACAATGGTAATATCCTTGTTACAAATAAGTTTTGTAACTCTCACAAATATCTCTGTCGGTTCACCTCTACTCTGTTTTCTACCGGTTCTCTGCTCATCTTCTCTGACTCTTCCTCTACTCTGTATCTGCCTTGTTTGATCTCTTCTGACTCTCTCTCTCTCTACTCTCTTTTGCTCACTGTAGCTTCCTTACCGGTTCAGACTCTGCCGGTTGAATGAACTGTCAAACCATGCACCTGGTTATCGGTTCTCAGTCATCTTTGTCTGATTCCCCTTTTGTTCTGCTTTTACCTTGTCGGATCTTCTCTGACACTCACACTGCATTGCTTCCCTCTCTGTTGTCTTCTTACCGGTTCTAACACTACCGGTTCACTTGACTGCTACAATCTTTAGCCGCTTACTGGTTACTTCGACCTCACCGATTAAACCTTTATTAAACCCTTTTTACCAGTTATGCCTCTCCAACACTCAATCACTATGATCTTCTACAGATTACACTTCGACTGAATCACTGGCACGCTCTTCTTCTCCTCTATTCGGCCTGCAGCATCTGGCAGCATCAATCAACTAAGGTCTTTGGTCAACATATTTATATTTGAGCATTCCTGCTAAGATGGACATTCAAACTTGGCGCGCTAGGGTTTCTTCATCGATCACGAGGCGTACCAAATCCAATCAAATCTTGTATCAAAGATGGACAGCTTGCAACAAATCACGCAACACTGCCATTTTTCTTCCTTCCAGTACACGATTCCTAAATTTGGCAACTTGCAACCTGTTTGTCGGCCTTGCTTTTTGGTCAATCACCATAAATAATCTCACAATTCCCTTCACCAAATCCGATCTGCACCTCGATATCCTGCATCAATTGTTGCATCATAAATGTGTGCCTTTCAGTCTACATCGAGCCGCAAACCTCTACAACTCATCCGTGATTTTCACAAATTGCATTTAGTGCAGACTCAGTCAGCAACTACCTAATCAACTCACTCTTCACCGACCACTGCATGTTTGACACCTGGAGTCCATGTGTCTTCTTTGTCGGCATCCACCTCAACTCATTGTGTCGGTTCAGGCATGGTCACCGACCACAACACACAACCGGTGTATACCTACCGATTCATCTTACCTTGTCGGTCATACACTAATTGGTCAACCTTCATGCCATGCTTTTCTCTGTTATGTCAGTTGGATCACATTTGCCCGGTCACCACACTTGCCAATCCACAACATGTATCCAGAGTGAGTCACTATACACGTCCATATGATAGGAGCTTTTCGCTTTGCCTCTTTGCTAGCTCATCGATTGTCCTACTTACCGGTTGATAATGCATATGCATGTATACCGGTAATAACCTTGATGACACCATGCCATCAAACTTCACCTGCCATGCATCAATCTACATCTACATTTCGATTGACATCAGCATCTCGGAGTGAGTCCATGTCTACAAATGCCAAACCTTCCTTCTCCTTCATTTGCCTGGACCTCATCTCAACCGGTTTGCCAAAGTGGCAAACTCATCACAACTCACTCTTCCTTTTCTGTACCGATAGCTTATCATACCTTCACTTGTTGATCTGGTGCACATCTCTGATTTCACATACTGGAGACTCACGATGCATTCCCTGCATGTAGTGGGATAAACTAAGTATTACCACTTACCGGTGGGAGTAGATGGACCAATGCACTAAACCTGACTTTACTGAAATTGAGCAGACATATCTTACTAACTTGCAGCAGCCCACACTCTGTCAATCATATCTACATCCAGTGATAACATCTTCATCCGGTGGGAGTCATGTTGTATGACATCCAACTTCTTACCTGTTGCCTGCACTTTCTCCATTTTCTCAAGCTTCCTTTCTTACCGGTCACATGCTTACCAGTTGGCAACAACACACAACCAACACTTCACTTACCGGTTGTTACATACCATAATGCCAACTGTCTCCGATGTCTACTCACCGGTTAACACCAACTTATGTACCAGGTACCGGTTTCTTCTCTCCAACACTAACTTGTATACCGGTGACTCCAATGACCACAATGTCGGTTGACATCCTCTTCTTACCAGTGACAAGATGTATCGGTAACCTGCTATACTGGTTGACATCAATGATAACACAATGCCAACAATCTCCCCCTTTAGCATTGATGTCAACACATGTGGTATCTCGTATACTACTGGTTTTCTCTCCCCCTTTGACAACAATGACAAAGGAGACTTCTACCGGTTGCTTCTCCCCCTTTGACCATTTCACTTTGCATCCTCTCAACCAACAACACTTGAGATAGAGGGCCCAGACACCAACTGATACTAATTGCTCTACTACCAAGTGTATATACCAATCTCATATCGAACTGATACCTATGATATCATTAT